>NC_041393.1:661742277-661753930 GCF_002162155.2 Triticum dicoccoides
GTGAGCGATGGGGGTGGATGAACAGGACCCCGTGGCATTGCCTCTGGATGAACAGGACCCCGATCGATCGAGGCGGTTGGGGCTGGATGAACAGGACCCCGTGGAGGGTGAGGGAGTCCTGGATTAAGGGGTCCTCGGACAGCCGGACTATATACTTTGGCCGGACTGTTGGATTATGAAGATACAAGATTGAAGACTTCGTCCCGTGTCTGGAATGGACTCTCCTTTGCATGGAAGGCAAGCTTGGATATTCGGATATGTAGATGTCCTTCTCTGTAACCGACTTTGTGTAACCCTAGCCCCCTCCGGTGTCTATATAAACCGGAGGGTTTAGTCCATAGGACAAGAACAATCATAATCGTAGGGTAGCTTCTAGGGTTTAGCCTTTACGATCTCGTGGTAGATCAACTCTTGTAACACGCATATCATCAAGATCAATCAAGCAGGAAGTAGGGTATTACCTCCATCGAGAGGGCCCGAACCTGGGTAAAACATCTTGTCCCCTGCCTCCTGTTACCATTAGCCTTAGACGCATAGTTTGGGACCCCCTACCCGAGATCTGCCGGTTTTGACACCGACATTGGTGCTTTCATTGAGAGTTCCTCTGTGTCGTCGCTGCAAGGCTCAATGGCTCCTTCAATCATCAACAACAATGCGGTCCAGGGTGAGACTTTTCTCCCCGGACAGATCTTTGTGTTCGGCGGCTTCGCACTGCGGGCCAATTCGCTTGGCCATCTGGAGCAGATCGACAGCTACGCCCCTGGCCATCAGGTAAGGTTAGGAAACTTGAACTATACAGCCAATATCCATGGAGACTTGATCTTCGACGGATTCAGGCCTATGCCAGGAGCGCCGAACAGTCATGACGAGCACAGCTTAGACCTGCTGTCAAACAATATTTGGGATATCGCACCTGCGATAGCTCCGCACCTAAATCTGGGGCAGATAGCGTCGTTCGAGGATAGGTGGATGGACCCCGCACCGGAGGCCGCATACTCATCAGCGGTAGAGCCAAACACAGACTCCACCCCCAAGGAAGTCTGTGTCACCGGACCCCCGGACTTGTGTCCGGCTATAGGTTCCAGACCGCGCGCCCCCGGGCCCACCGAATTCAGTTGGGCTACGGTAATGGAGTTCGCCGCTCCGGATATCCTCCAGCACTCGCCCTTCGGCGACATGCTGAATTCATTAAGGTCTCTCTCTTTGTCAGGAGACTCTTGGCCGAACTATGTCCGGCTCGAGGGGGAAGCAGGCGACGAAGAAATTCGTTGCCCACCCACCACCCACTTCATAGCCACTGTCAATGATGTAACAGACATGCTTGACTTCGACTCCGACGACACCGACGATATGGACATTGGCGCAGGGTACGATGTGGAACCACCGCCCACGGGACGCCGGACTGCCACCTCATCATATGATATATACATGGTGGACACGCCTAAGGAGGACAATGGCGACAAAAAGGACACAACGGAGGATAAAAACCCTGGAGAAAAGCCAAAACAACGGTGCATACGCCGCTCTAAGTCCAACCATAGTAAAAATAGCAATAATAGGGCTAGAAAAATCGACACCCCAGTCAACTCCAAAGGCAACAACGACCATATGGACCTAGGATGGAGCAGGACGAGCCAGGTCACACCGAACACAGCCGGGAGCAGACGTCCGATTATAGCGATCCCGAGGGCCGAACTCATCAACCTGCCTCGGGAGAAGAGCACAATCCGGACGATGATGCATTCATCATCCTGGAAAAACGTTTGGAATGAGATAACCTCCACAGAAGGCTTATGGCCACTGCGAGAAGCCTAAAGAAGCAGAAGCAAAGGCTTAAGGCCGTGCAGGAAATGCTCAACCGCAGATGGAATAAAGTGCTAGACACTGAAGAAAAATATGGCAACGATCGTCACACAAAGAGCTACCCAAAGCGCAAGCTGCTGCCAGAATTCGACGATGAGGCCATTCCGCCGAAGAACAATATGACCAGTAGGCCGGACCAACCACTTCATGACTGCAATAGAGCAGCTACTGATGCCGCAGATGATTTACGTGAGCTCCTAGACAAAAAGGACCAGGTCCATCTATGGATCTAGAGGACATGCTCCGGCGCAGGATTATGGTCACCAAAATGATCAGACTAATCGAATACTAGTTCGGAATCAACACCGAACACAACAATAGTCGACAACATGCCACAACATGTCCAGATACAAAGGGGCTATGCACCCTCTGTGCTTCACCGAAGAGGTACTGGATCACGAATTTCCACAGGGATTCAAACCCGTGAACATAGAGGCATACAACGGAACGACAGACCCCGGGGTCTGGATTGAGGATTTTATCCTTTATATCCACATGGCTCGTGGGGACGACCTCCACGCCATCAAATACCTTCCCCTCAAGTTGAAGGGACCAGCTCGGCACTGGTTGAAAAGCCTCCCCGAAAATTCAATCGGAAATTGGGAAGAACTTGAGGATGCTTTCAGGGCCAATTTCCAAGGGACCTATGTCTGACCTCCGGACGCTGACAATTTAAGTCACATAATACAACAGCCCGGAGAGTCCGCCCATAAGCTTTGGAACATATTTCTCACTAAGAAGAATCAAATTGTTGATTATCCGGATGCCGAAGCCCTAGCCACCTTCAAGCAAATTATCCGAGATGAGTGGCTCGCCAGAAACCTCGGCCAAGAAAAACCAAGGACAATGGCAGCCTTAACAAGCCTTATGACCCACTTTTGCGCGGGTGAAGACAGCTGGTTGGCCCGTAGAGGCACCAGCGGCCCGGGCACATCAGAAATTAGGGATGGCAACGGGAAGCCACGGCGCAACAAAAACAAGCATTGAAACAAGCAAGAAAGTCTAGACAACACGGTGGTCAACGCCGGATTCAGGGGCTCTCGACCCGGTCAACAAAAGAAGACATTTAAAGACAGCAACCGGCCTGAACAAAGTCCTGGACAGATTATGCCAAATTCATGGCACCCCCGAAAAACCTGCGAACCACACTCGCAGAGAATGCTGGGTCTTTAAGCAGGCCAACAAGTTAAACGCCGAACAAAAGTAAAGGGAAACACAAGTGAAGACGAGGATGAGCCTCACCAGCCGAACACTGGGGGACAAAAAAATTCCCGCTAGAGGTAAAAACAGTAAATATGATCTACGCGACTCACATACCCAAGAGAAGGCGCAAACGCGCGCTCAGAGACGCATACGTTGTAGAGCCCGTCGCCCCCAAACTCAACCCCTGGTCGGCCTGCCCGATCACCTTTGATCACAGGGAGCACCCGACTAGTATGCGGCACGGAGGATCGGCTGCCTTGGTGCTCGACCCAATAATCGACAGATACCATCTCACTCGTGTCCTCATGGACGGCGGCAGTAGTCTCAATCTAATATATCAGGACACTGTCCGTAAGATGGGGATAGACCCATCCAGAATCAGCCAAAGTAACACCACCTTTGAAGGGGTGATACCAGGCGCTGTGGCCCGCTGCAGGGGCTCCCTCGTATTACAGGTGACATTCGGCTCTCCAGACAACTTCAGAAGTGAAGAATTACTCTTCACCGTCGCTCCCGTCCGAATTGGTTATCATGCACTGCTCGGACGAACGGCCTTCGCTCGCTTCAACGCAGTATCGCACTAGGCCTACCTTAAACTCAAGATGCCCGGTCCATGTGGCGTCATCACCATTAGCGAAAATACAGAGTGTTCCTTACGTGCGGAAGAGTATGCGGCGGCTCTAGCAGCCGGACACTAAGTGGCCTCTCCTATCAGAACGCATGATCGGTCGTTAAGACCACAGACACGGTTAGACGAGTCCGGTGCACCACCGTCGGTAACAGCCCAGATAAAACTGAGCTGGGTGCTATACACGTAATCCCATAGAGGGCATCAGGGGCTGCAAACATGCAATAAAGCCCACCTTTTGGCTTGACCTTATTAACAGGCCAATGTCTTACACTTCTACTATCCATTGATAAGAACCAACTCTTCGCACGCTTACGTCTGTAACGCCCCGGATCCGATGCGCCAGGTGTCCGCCAGATATTCGTCGTTGTTGCCATGTCATTTGCTTGCGTGTTGCATTTTATCATGTCATCATGTGCATTGCATTGCATACGTTCTTGTCTCATGCATCCGAGCATTTTCCCCGTTGTCCGTTTTGCAATCCGGCACTCCTATGTCCTCCGGCGTTCCCCTTTTGTCTCCTGTTGTGAGCGGGTGTTAAACTTCCTCAGAATGGCCCGAGGTTTGCCAAGCGGCCTTGGTATAGCACCGGTAGACCACTTGTCAAGTTTCGTGCCATTTGGAGCCCGTTTGATACTCCAACGGTTAACCGGGCAACCGCAAAGGCCTCTTTGGTGTGCAGCCCAACACCCCTTCCAAAGTGGCCCAAAACCCATCCAAACCCCCTCCATGCTCTCGGTCGTTCGATCATGATCGCGTGGTCGAAAACCGCTCCTCATTTGGACTCTCCTAGCTCCCAGAATCTATAAATATGCCCTCCCCCCTGAAAATTCGCGGATGAAATCCTTCCCGAAACCCTAGCCCCGCTCCCTCGCCGCCGCCGGACACGTCCGGACGGAGCCGGACACGTCCTCCGCCGCGCCCCAGCCACTCCCGGGCCGCCACGTGACACCCCGGCCACCCGTGCACCGCCGCTGGCCCAGCGCCGGCCCCCACGGTCCGTCTCCCCCGAGCGCCCCGCTCCTCCCCTGGCTCGCTCGATCCCGAGCTGGATCAGGAGCGCCGCCCGCTGCCGCCGACTCGGACCTCGTCGGAGCCCCGCCGCCAGTGACCCCGCAGGCCGGATCCCGCCTCCTGCTCCTCCCTCGTCCCCCTGTCTCTCCTTTCTCTCTCCCCTCACGATCTCTCTCTCTCCTATTGTCTAGAGGGAGCTGCCCCTCCATGGTAGCCATGGATCTCCGTGCTTGTGCTGCCTCAAGCCTCCTCTCTGCCAAAATGGATTTGCCATGGCCAACTCCACCGGATTCCAGCCGGGCCTCGCCGGATCGGGCCGTCCCCTCGCCCCCATGTTGCCAGAACTGCCCTGCCATGGCCTGCTGCTTCCTCGAGCGACCTGGATCCCGTTTTCACGCTGGTAGTTATTTCTGCTAAGTCCCTAAAAAAACTTGCATTCTGGTGCCATGTTCATCATGCCATAACTCCATGCATACTGCTCCGTTTCCTGCGTGTAATAAGTCAAAGTGTTCGTTGTGAGATGCTCTTCATTTTGTTCCATTGAATCATGTTCATTTGAGTCCATCTTGATGCCCGAATCATCATTGCAAGAGTGCTATATAATGTTGTTTGCTGTCTATTAACAGAACATGTTCATTTGTCTTTTTTGCCATGTTTGATGTGTGCATCCTATGAGGTTGATGTCTACATGTGCTTTGTGCTACATCATGCTATCTTTACAGGGGTGTATGCCATGTATTTTTGTGATCAATGTGGTGACTAGAACAAGCATGCAAACTAGGCTTCGTGATGTTGCTGATTTCAGTCCCTGTTCTGCTGTTATTTTTATGCCATGTAAACTTGATGCTGCAGAGATATCCAAGCTTATTGTGAGATACTTCAGTAAGGATGTTTTGAAAATATGGTTATTATCTATCCATGCATGCCCCTGTTTGCAATTATGTAGTCTAGCATGTCCTTTTCTTCCTCTACTTTTGCTATAAAATGTTTCCTGGCAGATTGTTTACATGTTATTCAATTTTGCCAAGGTTGTTGTAGTTGATCCTTGCATGCTATGAACTTGTTCTTGCCTTGGTTAGTTTCATAAACATGTCTTATTGCTGATGCTATGCTTATCTTGTCATGCAATGACTTGTGGTGAGTGAATCGAGCTCGTGAAGTAGTGTACTTGCTGTTACTATTTTGCTAGGCTGAATCTGTTATTTTGTGATGCTATGTAAACCTGCTGCTACAAGTCATTCTATGCATAATATGGAGATGTTCACTAATGATGTTTTGTTCTACATGTCATGATCTATCCATCCATGCTCCTGGTTGCATTTATAGCCTACTGTAGCTTGTTGTAATCTTGCTCCAAAGTTGCTAAATAATTTTGTTGTCAGCCTGTTAACATTATGTTCAATGTTGCCATGATTGTTGTTAGTGATCCATGCACCCTATGAACTTGTTCTTGCCATTATTAGCTTGATAAACATGTAGCCTTACTATTGGTTGCCTTTCCATGCCATGTATAGCTCTGTGGTGAGTGGTACAAGCTCACCAACATGCCTACTTATCGTTGTTCCTGCCATGTATGAATCTGTCATCTAACTTGCCATGTTTACATGGGTGCCATCATATCTTCTGATCCTTTTTGGCTCATGGTCAGTAAAGGACTTTTTTTCTATGAGATTAGTAGATTCATGCCATGCCTTTGTTTGCCATGTTAAGTTCCTGTAACATGTTTTTTGATAGCTCTAAATATTGCAACCTGATGTTATTTCTGCAAAGTCTGAAACTGTTATTGTTTGCAATCTTGCCATGTGTTTTGGAGCATGTTCTATTGATTTCTGGAGATAGCTCAGTGTTCATGTTCTGTTATGCTTTACCTGTACATCATGTTCATGCCTTTTGTTATCATGTTGAGCTGCTGTAGCATATTGTTTTGATGCTTGCAATATGCCTAGTTGTTGTTTTGGACAACTTGTCCTTTAAACTTGTATAGAGTGTATGTGTTGCACCGTTGCTCCGTTTTGAGTGTGCTCTATATGGAACTTGCTTGATTTTGCATCTAGATTCATATTATCATGTTGCATCATTGTTTTGAGGTGTTTTCTTGAGGTTTGAATGCATTTTGCATCAATGCCATGTTTAACTTGTTCTGCTCATATCTTCTAGGCCGTAGCTCCGAATTAAACGAACTTTATATGTAACTTGACTAGAATCTCGTGTAGATCATCTTGGTGCATCTTAATTTGCTGTTTAACAACTTGAACATAAGGTTTATTCAGATCTGGACCAATTTCGAAATTTGCATATGAGGACTTACTGGAATTGTTATATGTTGTTTCCGGCCTCATTTAAACTTGCTTTGATATGTTGTTCTTGTTTGCATCATCTCTTGCCATGAGTAGCTTCATGTAGCCTTGTCATGCATCATGCTTGGTTGTGCATCATGTCTTGCATATGTGTGGTGTGTTTACTATGTTGTGTGCTTCTCTCAATAGTTCCCATTTCATTGCGACCGTGAGGATTCTTTCGTCTACGCTTGGTTCGTCTTCATGGCTTCATCTTGTTCATGGACTCGTTCTTCTTCCTAGCGGGATTTCAGGCAAGATGACCGCTACCCTGGATCTCACTACAATCATTGCTATGCTAGTTGCTTCGTTCTATCGCTATGCTGCGCTACCTATCTCTTTTTGATCAAGCCTCCCAAATTGCCATGTCAGCCTCTAACCTTTTCACCCTTCCTAGCAAACCATTCCTTGGCTATGTTACCGCTTTTGCTCAGCCCCTCTTATAGCATTGTTAGTTGCTAGTGAAGTTGAAGATTGCTCCATGGTGGACAGGATTATGTTGGGATATCACAATATCTCTTATTTTATTAATGCATCTATATACTTGGTAAAGGGTGGAAGACTCGGCCTTATGCCTGGTGTTTTGTTCCACTCTTGCCGCCCTAGTTTCCGTCATACCGGTGTTATATTCCCGGATTTTGCGTTCCTTACGCGGTTGGGTGATTTATGGGACCCCCTTGACAGTTCGCTTTGAATAAAACTCCTCCAGCAAGGCCCAACCTTGGTTTTACCATTTGCCTCACCTAGCCCTTTTTCCCTTGGGTTTCCGGAGCCCGAGGGTCATCTTTATTTTAGCACCCCCCCTCGGGCCAGTGCTTCTCCAAGTGCTGGTCCAAACCGAGCGATGTCCGGCGCCCCCTAGGCAATCAGGGTCTATGCCAACCCGATATCTGGCTCATCCGATGTGCCCTAAGAACGAGATATGTGCAGCTCCTATCGGGATTTGTTGGCAAAGTGAGAGGTCTTGCTGGTCTTGTTTTACCATTGTCGAAATGTCTTGTAAACCAAGATTCCGGGTCTGATCGGGTCTTCCTGGGAGAAGGTATATCCTTCGTTGATCGCGAGAGCTTATCATGGGCTAAGTTGGGACACCCCTGCAGGGTATAAACTTTCAAAAGCCGTGCCCGCGGCTATGTGGCAGATGGGAATTTGTTAATGTCCGGTTGTAGATAACTTGACACCAGATTCGAATTAAAACGCATCAACTGTGTGTGTAGCCGTGATGGTCTCTTTTCGGCGGAGTCCGGGAAGTGAACACGGTTTTTGGGTTATGCTTGACGTAAGTAGGAGTTCAGGATTGCTTCTTGATCATTGCTAGCTTCACGACCGTTCCATTTGCTCTCTTCTCGCTCTTATTTGCGTATGTTAGCCACCATATATGCTTAGCCGCTGCCGCAACCTCACCACTTTACCCCTTCCTTTCCCATTAAGCTTTGCTAGTCTTGATACCCATGGTAATGGGATTGCTGAGTCCTCGTGGCTCACAGATTACTACAACAACAGTTGCAGGTACATGTTATGCGATGATCATGTCGCGAGAGCGATGTTTGCTTGTTTTGGAGTTCTTCTTCTTCGATCAGGGGATAGGTTCCAGGTCGGCAGCCTGGGCTAGCAGGGTGGATGTCGTTTGAGTTTCTGTTTGTGTTTCATCCGTAGTCGGATGATGCTCTTATGTATTGTAACGTTGTATTCGTGTGGCATTATATGCCTCTTGTATGTATCCCCATCTATTATGTAATGTTGATGTAATGATATCCACCTTGCAAAAGCGTTTTCAATATGCGGTTCTATCCTTGGTGGGACCTTCAAGTCTCTTTAGGATAGTATCGCATATTGAGCGTGACAACGCCATACTCTTTTACATGGGTTTTCCTTTCTACAGACACCATTCGTGCGACACCCTACCAGGACACGGCACAACGGAGACAAAGGCGCAGACGTGTAGCAGGGCGCCGCTCAAAGGTTTCTCTTTAGATTAAGCCCCTGTGTAAACCTTCTTTATTGTCTCTTGTTGCTTGACATCCCATGGGTACTCAATACACCCACAGGGGATACTAGCGTTATTGGAATTTCGCCACGACAGATTAACACATGTACCTGGAAATACAGGGTTCATAATCAAGGGCGCTACTCAACCCAGTATATGTTGTAAAGTCCGAATACCTTCTGGAGTGTTCGGTGTCGCGAGTTTGGCCTTATATGCATCAGTTCTGAATCATGTCTTTGGTTAAATGTTGGGTTTGCCCGGCTCCTGGGTTTGCTGCCTTACGTTCCGCTTCTATCGGCTAAGGCGGCCAAAGGAGAACTACTGCGATTGTGCCCTGGTTATTACGGACGAGCACCTTAGTAGAGAAAGCCGAAAACTGACTATCATGATATAGCGAGAGACTAGTCAACCACTCGAGGACTCATCGGAATCTTTAGGATTCCTCTGCATTAACGAAGGGCCATTTCCCGGTCATGTACACACGCGCCCGTATCCGGATGCACGCGGAGGTACTAGGGGCTACATAGTAGCCCCACCGTCAAACTCCTATGGCTAAGTGAAAGTGTTAAAGCTATATAGTCCGGTTGCCTAGTTCGACGTGCGATCACCTCCTTAATGGACCAAGACGTTGGATCAAGTGTGATTACGCACATTTTTGCGAACACCCCTGCATTGTATGCGTGGGGGCTGAAGCCAACGACTGCTAACTTTCCGGTTATATATACATCAAACGGCCGCACAGGAGGCACAATAACACTTTCGGGCGAAAGTATAAACATAGCCTCTATAATTAAAACACAATTGTTTTTATAACGAAACAATTTATCACTCGAACATGACACTCTTCGAGCACTGAGCCTCTATTAAACGGGCACCTTCTGGTACCTGCTCCAAGTAGTGCTCGGCTGAATCCTGGCTTCCCGCCGGATTCTGGGTTGCAATGATGGTGGCCTCCATATCTGCCCAATATGTTTTAACACGGGCAAAAGCCATCCGCGCACCCTCTATGCACGCCGACCTCTTCATGGCATCGATTCGTGATACGGTGCCAAGGAATTGTTGCACTAGACCAAAATAACTGTCCGCCTTCGGCCCCTTCGGCCATAGATGGTCTATTACAGACCTCATTGCAAGACCGGACAACCTATGGAGCTCGGCCACAGCAGCCATCCTTTCACTCAATGGCAACGGGCGCGTTGGATCACTGAATTGCAAGCAGAACAACCTTTCTACTTCACTATCTTTATGATCCTCAAAAAACTTGGTCGCATCAGCCGCACTTTTTGCCAGATCCGCATACGCGTCTGCAGCGCTCCAGCGCCGATCCAGAGGAGTGTACTTTGGATCTAAGAACTTCATCCCCAGCAAATAGGGGCTTCCAGCCACGATTTCTCCGGCCTGTCGAAGCTCCTCCCGCGCATCCCTAATTTCGGAACGCGTCTCCTTGGCCGCATCAAGGGCCTTCTTCAGGTCGGCCGACTTCGACTGATTCTCCTTTTCAAGGAGCTTATACCGGTGTTTTTCAGCTCCACAGCCATCTCGGCTATTTTATCTTCGCTTCGGCGATGAGCAGCCTGTTCGGCTCTCAAATCTTTAGCCGCCTTTAGGGCAGTCGCATTGCTAGCCCGGGCTTGTTCGTTGGCTAGGGCAAGCTTCGCCCTCAGGGCCACCATGGCAGCAGCTCCGCCTGCAGTCGAAGCATATCACATTAACATTATGCTCCTCTTAATATTTCCTACAAAAATACGGAAAACAGAGCACATACTCTATGACTCGTTAAGCCGCTCATTCACAAGTGTAATGTCGGTGTCCACAACTTCAATTTGTCGCCTTAGTTCAGTGACTTCAGCGGTCCGATCTGCCACCGGACCCTTCGCCACCTGCGCATGAATGCAGTGCAATTATTACTTAAGAGTGTGATCCTCCGTTTGCCACCTAGGGCTGGCAACCCGAGTCTCAGGGGCTACTATCTATATGGAGCACACCTAGCGTGTGCGCTATAACCAAACAATTACGCATTTCATTATGTACCTCAAAGCCTTTGAGTAGGCTCGTAAAAGCTTCATTCAACCCGCTTGTGGCGAATGAAATCTTCTCAAGCACCGTGCCCATTAACAAACGGTGAGCCTCCAAGAGAGCAGCTTGCTCCAGAAGGCCCATCAGCGTGTCCGGCCGGTCGCCGGACTGTGACGGACCCTTCTTATTGCCCCCTGTGGGAGCCGAACGCTCCGGGCTCAGGGCGGTCGAAGTATTAGCTTCTGACCTCGGCGAATCTGGACTCCTCCGTGACGACACCTCGGGGTCTCCCGTCCCATGAGGCGGAGAGGCAGGTGGGGTTTCACTCTCCATCATCTCCGGAAAGAAGATCCCCCGAAGACGAACTCTGTCGAGAAGAGCTACTAGCCGGACTGCAAAGGATGGATCCTGGTTATTGTTCTTGGAGGAGGAAGCAGTAGCTTTTGTATTTATGATTAACTTACAGCTCGGCGGAGGGCTGGCCCGTTTGTGGGCATGGCACGGTGAGGACGCCCTCTGGGGCAGGGCCCCCTGGTGTAGTTTTCTTCCCTTGTCTAGGCTGCTCCGTCTCCAAGTCTTTGAAGGCGGCCCTTTTCTTCCCGCGGG
>NC_041393.1:661754233-661802628 GCF_002162155.2 Triticum dicoccoides
GTTGGGAGGAGATCGTAGATTCCCCTCCCCAACTATCCTCCTTCATGGAGATAGTAATTCCCCCAGTTTGGACGTGCAATGTGTGAAGCTCTGCTTCTCTGTTCTTCCCTTCGTCTTTCCCCGAGGGCACTTGACTTAGCACACGACTAAGCATCCTGGCTATTGCAGGACTAGGCGAGCCTTGGGGAAGCGGTGCCGGACACCCGATCCTCTCCGCCTTGCTGACCCAATCCAGGCCGCGGATGGTTTTCAGAATAATGTTGTGATAAATATAAACGAAGTGTTCGGTTTCCAGGTTACTTACTTGGGTATCTGGGCGGTTGCAGCTCAGGCCCGCATCCTCAGTGGTGTCCGGACACTTTACTTGTGGTCCAGAGAATAACCTACACATCCCTTCGAGCGTCATGCCGAAGAAATGCTGAATAGTTCGCATACCTTCCGGGTTGAACTCCCACATCCGGAGAGGCTGACGTTTGCATGGCAAGATCCGTCGGACTAGCATTACCTGAATTACGCCGACAAGACTGATGTACCTCTAAAAAAGCTCCCGAATGCGGCTCTGCAATGTCAATACGTCATTAGCAGGCCCCCAATCGAGTCCCACGTTGGCCCACGACGCCAGTTGAGGTAGAGGGCCCGAGCGAAAGTCAGGGGCAGCCACCCACTTTGTGCCTCAGGGAGCCGTGACGTAGAACCACCTCCGCTGCCATAGATTGGACACCTCCGGGAAGAAGCCCTCTGGCCATGGGGCATCGGCGTTTTTGCTTATTGTAGAGCCTCTGCACTCCGCATGTCGCCCCTCGATCACCTTCGGCTTTACATTAAAGGTCTTGAGCCATAAGCCAAAGTGCAGGGTGATGTGGAGAAAGGCTTCGCACACGACGATAAACAACGAGATGTGAAGGATGGAGTCCGGAGCTAGATCATGAAAATCTAGCCCATAATAGAATGTGAGCCCTCTCACAAAGGGATCGAGGGTGAAGCCTAAGCCACGGAGGAAGTGAGAAACAAATACGACGCTCTTGTTGGGCTCGGGAGTAGGGATGACCTGCCCTGGAGCAGGAAGCCTGTACTTGATGTCGGCGGTCAGATAGCCGACATCCCTAAGCTTCGCAATGTCCTCCTCTGTGACAGAGGAGGCCACCCACCGGCCTTGATGGTTGGATCCAGACATGATTGAAGATCTGAAGTGCCTAAGCTTGGGCTTCGGGTGTTGGAGCTCGAGACGCGGAAAGGCGCAAGCATGGTAGGAAAGAGGGATAGGCCTCGGCCCCTTTATAAAGAGGACGAATATCAAGCGTCCCCCGCGTGACCGTTTGGGACTTGCCTAAAATCGAGGAGTCATATGAAACAAACACGGTTAGGTTACCCACAACTGTATTGATGAGAATCCCGTGATAAGGGGGACATGATCTCTGCTTCGAGAAGACATGCCAATAAAACTGCCTCGCAGCGCGTGTAGTGGATGGTTATGGAAACGGTTCGAATAATGACTGGACCATGGCGTAATGTCGTAAAAAGCTGTCAGCAGATTAGATTTGTGGAACATTATACTCTCTACGGTGGTATGTGGAATTTGTTTTGTAGAGCTGGACACGATTCTTGTGTCCTAAATCTTCTATGGAGTATTCGTAGAAGGAACCCGCCTTACAATGCCGAAGACAATCTGTGCGCCGGACTCATCGTCATTGAAGCCTGGTTCAGGGGCTACCGAGGGAGTCCTAGATTAAGGGGTCCTCGTTTAGCCGGACTATATACTTTGGCCGGACTGTTGGACTATGAAGATACAAGATTGAAGACTTCGTCCCATTTCCGGAATGGACTCTCCTTTGCGAGGAAGGCAAGCTTGGATATTCAGATATGTAGATTTCCTTCTCTGTAACCGACTCTGTGTAACCCTAGCCCCCTCCGGCGTCTATATAAACCGGAGGGTTTAGTCCATAGGACAACAACAATCATAATCGTAGGCTAGCTTCTAGGGTTTAGCCTTTATGATCTCGTGGTAGATCAAATCTTGTAACACTCATATCATCAAGATCAATCAAGAAGGAAGTAGGGTATTAGCTCCATCGAGAGGGCCCGAACCTCGGTAAAACATCGTGTCCCCTGCCTCCTGTTACCATTAGCCTTAGACGCACAGTTCGGGACCCCTACCCGAGATCCGCCGGTTTTGACACCGACAGAGGGCAGGATGAACAGGACGACCCCGTGGAGGGCTGGATGAACAGTAGACGGTGGACGGGTGGATGAACAGTAACCCGTGGAGGGGTGGTTGAACAGGAGCCCGTGGAGAGGGTAGGTTGAACAGTAGCTGGTGGTGTAGTGTGTGGTGGAGGCTGGATGAACAGGAGCCCGTGGATGAACAGTCGCAGGTGGAGGCTGGGGGAGGTCGACGGTGGATGAATAGTAGCCCGTGGAGGCTGGAGGAGGTCGACGGTGGAGATGAACATTATCCCGTGGAGTCCCGTTTTGCGGTACGCCACACCCCTCCCGATGAACCGGACCCTCGTTTCGGCTGTAGTGCTCCAATACAAGTCCGTTTCGTCTGTTTTACGGTACGCCACACCCCTCCTGATCAACATGACCCCCGTTTCGACTGTAGGAGGTCCGTTTCCTCCGTTTTGCGGTACGCCAGACCCCTCCTGATGAACAGGATCCCGGTTCGAACGTGTCCGGTTGAACACAAGGCCGTTTCCTCCGTTCTGCGGTACGCCAGGCCTCGTTTCCATCGCCTATTTCGTCCAAGCTGGTTGGCTCCCACGCGTTCCGTTGCCTCTCGATGAGCACGACGCATTCCGTTGCCTCCCTGAGGGAGTCCCGGATTAGGGGGTGTCCGGATAGCCGGACTACCATCATCGACCGAACTATCATCGGGCGGACTATCATCATCGACTGGACTCCAAGACTATGAAGATACAAGATTGAAGACTTCGTCCCGTGTTCGGATGGGACTTTCCTTGGCGTGGAAGGCAAGCTTGGCGATACAGATATGTAGATCTCCTACCATTCTAACCGACTCTATGTAACCCTAGCCCTCTCCGGTGTCTATATAAACCGGATGGCTCTATCCGTAGGACACAACAACAACCATTACAATCATACCATAGGCTAGCTTCTAGGGTTTAGCCTCCTTGATCTCGTGGTAGATCCACTCTTGTAAACATCCACAATATCAATATCAATCAAGCAGGACGTAGGGTTTAACCTCCATCAAGAGGGCCCGAACATGGGTAAAACATCGTGTCCCTTGTCTCCTGTTACCATCCGCCTAGACGCACAGTTCGGGACCCCCTACCCGAGATCCACCGGTTTTGACACCGACATTGGTGCTTTCATTGAGAGTTCTTCTGTGCCGTCACCGATAGGAAGGATGCCTCCTCCCGTCTTCAAGGATGGTATTTTCGCCAAAGGAGCCTTGGCCTCGGGCCAAACTATCCGGCTAGGTGGTTTTCTTATGACCGCCTGTCCGGCCACCGCTTCGACAATGACCTCTCAAGTCGTCAAAAGCAATCTTCACGTCAGCTCGGAATTTGCCGAGCGGCTGGATCCAATAGAGCTCTCGTCCGTAAACGAGCTCTTGGATCGCATCGCCGCCCTGGGAGTCGCTACAGACTACAATCAGATTGGGCTTAAAACCGATCTGAGAGAGATTAACTCTCCCCAGGTTACCCACCACGGTGCAGTGGTAGGGGAACAATGCAGCGACTCTTCTCCTGTATTGAAAACTAGTCATGTCCGGGCTCCCAAACCCCCCATGGCGGATTCCCGCGGAGGGGCGGACTTCGATCAAGCACTGAACTTAAAGTCAGGCATCGGACCAGACTCGTTGGACAACGTCCAGCGATCCAAGCTTCCAAATTTGGAAACTTCTCGGCCCTCGAGCCTTGAGATGGGTAGGGTTCTGGACTTAATTCCACCCACCCGCCCAGACATATGCGATCTATCTCTAATCCGGCAAGAGCCCACTGAGACAGTACATCACTACTGGGCCAGATTCCTCATGGTTATGGACAGGATAAAGGACTGCCGAGAGGAAAACGCAATCTCAATTTTTTGCAATAATTGCACGGACGAGGGAATCTTCAACGCCGTCAGCCGTCGTGAAATTACACGCTTCGCCGACCTGGCGTCCATAGTACGAAAGTACTGTGCGATGGAGAGTTTCTGGACAACCGAAAATAGGTTTTGGGACAATCCGGCCCCGAATTCAACCCTAGTCCGCAACAAAAGGGTGCATTACACTTAGGCACCAGATACAAAAACCAAAAAGCAAAAACCCCATAAAGGGCACGGAACCGTACTGGAGGGATGGCTTAGCGGACCCTGTAAAATTCACAGTACAGAGGGCGCCATCCCAACACATAGCCTTCGAGCATGTTGGATAATACAGGCAGGTGGCCAAAAGTGGCGAGGAGCTTCTAGCCCCGGAAAACCACTCGAACAACATCGGTATGGTATCAACAGTCTTCGAGACTTTCGCATCAAATAGTATGCGGAAACAAACAATCCGCAGCCTCGCTGAAGTCTACCAAGTAGCAACAACCAATCCATGGAGCGACACAGCCAAGTAGTAGACGACTTGAGGCTCACATTCGACAACCTCAGAGCATATGACATCAAGCTGAATCCGGAAAAATGCGTTTTCGGCGTACCAGCTGGAAAGCTGTTGGGCTTCATCGTATCCGGTAGAGGAATTGAAGCAAACCCAGCCAAGATCCAAGCTCTGTCACAGCTAGATATTCCAAAAAACCTCAAACAGATCCAGAAATTGACTGGATGCGTGGCGACCCTCAGCCGCTTTATCTCCCGCCTAGGAGAAAAGGCATTGCCCCTCTATCGCCTCCTCAAGCACACCGAACACTTCGAGTGGACGGATGCTGCCACTGCCGGACTCAAAGAAATAAAGGCCATATTGGCAACGAATCCGGTCCTGGCTGCACCCAACCTGGGCGAACCTATGTTGTTATACATCGCGGCAACACATCAAGTAGTAAGCGCGGTACTCGTCGTCGAACGAGAGACAGAAGGGCATAAATTCCCTCTTCAAAAACCAGTATACTACATATCCATTGTGTTAACCCCCTGCAAGTCCCGCTACCCGCACTATCAGAAGATAGCGTACGCGGTGTTAATGGCATCCCGGAAGCTCCGACACTACTTTCAAGAGTGTTCGATAACAGTGGCCTCTGAAGTACCACTTAACGACATTATAAACAACCACGACGCGACGGGCAGGATTGCAAAATGGGCCATTGAGCTCTTACCATTTCATATAACTTAGAAACCTCGGCGAGCTATAAAGTCATAAGTTTTGGCTGACTTTGTCGCTGAATGGACCGAAGCCAAACTCCCTAAAGAGTATGGCGCATACTCCAATTGGATTATGCACTTCGACGGCTCTAAAATGTTGGCCGGATTGGGCGCTGGCGTTGTATTGATGTCCCCAACCGGGGACACAGTCCAATACGTACTTCAGATAATGTACACGGACTCCAACAACGCAGCCGAATACGAGGCCCTTTTACATGGTCTCCGGATGGCAATCTCCATGGGCATTCAACGCCTAGAGGTGCGTGGGGATTCAAACCTCGCAATATCCCAAATAAACGGAGACTTTGACGCCAAAGATCCGAAAATTGCAGCATATCGCAATGCTGTCCTAAAAATGTCAGCCCAGTTTGAAGGACTTGAATTCCATCACGTAGCCCGGGATAATAACCAAGCAGCCGACGTACTGGCACGCATCGGCGCAAAACGCGACGCTGTCCCTCCTAACATCTTCTTGGAACGGCTCTTCAAGCCATCCGTACTATGGGAAGAGGAGTCCGGAAATAACAAACCGGAACAAGCCGCACCAACCGGCGATTCACCCGATGACATGACACCTTCAGCCCACGACATAATGGCAGTAATTGCCCCGTGGACAGAACCATTCCTCGCCTACTTGCTTAGGCAGGAACTCCCCGAAGACCATAATGAGGCCCGCTGCGTAGTCCGGCGATCTAAAGCCTACAAGGTCCATGAGGGAGAACTCTATAAGAAAAGCACAACCGGAGTCCTTCAAAGGTGTATCTCCGAAGAGGAAGGGCGAGACCTCCTGGCTGAAATTCACGCCGGACTAGGTGGACACCACGCCGCAGCCCGGGCCCTTGTAGGAAAGGCATTCCGTACAGGATTTTATTGGCCGACGGCCCGGGCAGATGCTCAGGACTTAGTCCAAAGATGCGTCGATTGTCAGCTCTTTGCTAATCAGAGCCATATGCCACCCACCGCCATCAAAACTATACCCATTACCTGGCCGTTCGCGGTCTGGGGGCTTGACATGGTTGGACCACTTAAAGGGGGAACCCACAAGCAAAAATACCTATTGGTCATGGTGGATAAATTCACCAAATGGATAGAGACCAAGCCAGTTAAAACAGCAGAGTCCGGACCAGTGATAGACTTTATATCCGGGGTAGTATACCGTTATGGTGTCCCCCACAGCATCATCACCGATAACGACACGAACTTCACGGTGGATGAGGTTAAATCATGGTGCAAAAATATGGGCATCAAGCTGGATTATGCTTCAGTCTATCATCCTCAAACCAACGGTCAAGTGGAACGAGCAAATGGTCTAATAATGAGCGGCATCAAACCCAGACTAGTGCGGTCCCTTACGAAATCTGACACAGATTGGGTAGAGGAGCTCGTCTCCGTACTTTGGGGGCTGCGGACAACGCCTAACCGTACTACCAGATTCACACCATTTTTTATGGTATACGGCGCAGAAGCAGTTTTGCCCTGCGACATAATTCATGACTCACCTCGAGTGCGCATGTACGAAGAAAGAGAAGCTGAGTTGGATCGGCAGGACAGCTTGGACGCATTGGAGGAAGAACGCGACATCGCCAAGGCTCGTTCCGCATTCTATCAGCAGTAGGCTCGAAGATACCAAAGCAGAGAAGTATGGGCCAAGACTTACAACGTTGGCGAATTGGTTCTACGCCTGCCGGACAAGAAAAAGGACAAGCTCAAGCCCAAATGGGAAGGCCCCTTCATCATCGATCAAGTCCTGACCGGCGGAGCGTACCGTCTACGAAATGCATCAGATAACCGACTCAAGCCGAACCCATGGAACACAGCCCGCCTCCGAAGATTCTATGCCTAGCGCCGGACTAAGAGTTCGTCCCTTTCCCCCCGTCCAATTTTTTTTTACTTCAGCTGCCTTTTGTTTATCTTTTTCTTCTCAACCCTATTCATCCAAGCCTTAAAGGGCCTACTTGCGCAACGTTCGCACGCAATTGATGTGCTCTCCGCACTCAATATACCTAGGGGCTTCTTTACCAGAAGCTTAATTATAAGGGCTTCATGCCCAGCACATGTGTCAAGCCTCCACTTGTACCTTTTATTCACCATTATATGCATCGATATGACTTAAGTTTTGGCCAAGCTGGGTTGCCTGGCTCCTGTGCTTACCCCTACGTTCCCGATTGTTCGGCTAGGAGGTAAAGGGAGCACCTGTGCGATTGTTACTGCCGGGTCAGCCGGATGTGTACCTCAGACTGGGTGAAGCCGAAAGCTAGCGTTCTTAAGGGAATATTCGGTCGGTGACTTAAAAGATGATTTTTTATCTACTTATTTATCTGCCCCCAGATGTTTTTCTGCTTTTTTCGCAGTCCGGACATGAACTTTAGGGCATGCCACCCTCAGAGGATAGGAACCCTTAACGGAACTATTCTCCCTGGAAGATGTTTCTTGCTACCCATGTAATATAACATAACTAGTTGGACACTTGTCTGATAAAGCACTAATGACCCCTACGCCTGGTCTCCATGCATACCCTGGTTGTTTCATAACCGAGAAGGTATTCGGACACACTCCGGACTCTAGGGTCCCGAGGTCGAAGCGAAAAGGTCGGCAAAGACAAACGATCTACAATCCGGCTAGAAGGCATTTTACATGTCATTTTATAATACATTGTCAAATCGACTGATTGTATTCTTCCTCAATCCCGTCTAACGGGTTGTCTAATTTACAGTCCTGTTGGGAAAATTTAGTGGCCAACTCTACTTGGCCGTATACCAAACTCACAGGGATCTCCTTCCCATCGGGCCCCACAGGTCCGACTTCCGCCATGTGGTTGGGATCCGCCTTCTTGTACCGCGTCTTTACCATGGCCCAGGCCTCCCTGGCACCTTAGCGGCAGGCCGAAATCTTCCATAAATGGAAGCACTGTCGCACTCCCTGAAGCTTCTCCGCAAGCTCCCCAAGACCCTCGGGTAAGGAGAAGGCTGGCCATAAAGCCTGGATGACGCCGCTCATTGCCTGCCGAACTCGTTCGATCAGTTACAACAATTCGGGAAGTTGATCACCCGTTGATACAGGCATCTCCTCCGCAGGGCGACCTGTGAGTATACCTGCAGACATATTCTGTCAAATTGACTTCCTCGCCGAACTCTTCTTTTCAAAGGAGTTCGCTCAAGCACTTACTATAGATGCTGCGACGAAGCCGCTGATTCTCCTTAACGGAGCCCAACAGCTCGGCCCGAATGCCTTTCAGCTCTTCTCCAAGCTGGGCATGGGAATCCTGTAGCTTGTTCCTTTCATGCTGCACCTTATGCAGCACCCTCTCGCCGGCCTTTAGTTGGCGCAGAAGTTCTTGCCTGTCCGGATCTTGTCCGGCAGCACCTGCAACGTCATTTTTTAGACTTGCGCATAGGCCAAACGCGACTTATCTTTCTAAAATAATGCGTTACCAGGAGAGGTCCCTGTGTTTCCTCCTGCGCCAGAGAGTACGGCCTCAAGTTGGGCCTTGCACTCTTGCAGCTCCTGAGATTGTTGGGTATTCTTCTCGGTAAGATCCTGCGTTTCATATGATCCTTAAATCAGTTAATATAACTACTTTAAGTCTCGGGGGCTACTGGCATATACAACTATTAAATTCTCTTACCCAGTATGTCTTTTACATACTGCTCCGTGGCTCTGGTAAAACCATCTTGAGCAGCATGAAGGTGCGCGTCCCCCGCGTTAAAGGCATTCAACGCCTCGTGGGAGAAGCACGCGTCACGAAATACTGTCCGGCGGCGCCTGTGATTCAGGGCACTCTCCACCTCAGACTTGGTGGCGGACAGTCTGTCGGCATCCTCCGTCGGAGGAACGTCCGTCTCGCGCCTTGCGCTCGCCTCCCCCTCTAGACCAGGTGCTGGAGCCTGGCTGGTAGAGGTTGGATTGGTAACCTCCACGCCCGCAGTCCGGCGGACGCTTTTTTCCCTACAAAAGTCATGAGCACTCAAACGCTTCCTAGGAACGTTGCTCTAAATAATGAATTGTGAGCTACACCTTTGCGGCGACGTTTTAGTCCGCGCCGCGCTCCTCTTCCGCCTACTGGTCCGGACTGGCCTTTGTTGGCCAGCCACCGCGGGCTCGGCTTCTCGCCCTAGGGGCGCCTCCTGCACAGCGCCATCGTATACGGTGGTCAGAAATAAGCAAGGAAGGAATGATGGTGTCAGGACTTTGGTCACAATCACCTGGGAAGCCAGATATAGTCCGGGATAGTCGGTCGTGATGGCGACTAAAGCATTGTCCATGCTGAGCTGATGGAACACCCCGTCGATTAGCTCCACCATTATGTCCGGATCCTCTTCGGAGGCCGGATCCCGGGATCTCTCTGGATCCTCGGGTTGCGGAGCTGGACTTAGCATGTCCTCCACGATCTGGCGCAGCTCCTGCGTCGAAAGAAGAACACAATATAAGAAACTTAAGTTTCAAAAAGCATGGGTCGGACATGCAGAGTGTTCGCTTACCCAAGGCCGGGGATTATTCATGGAGAACCCATTAACGGGTTCGTCCAAAGGAAATCCTCCTTCTCCCCCTTATACAGGCCGGACAGGATCGTCACCAGGTCTTCGACTGAATCCGGCCCTTTGCGGCCATGACGGGTGGCATCGTCCTCCCCGTTGAAATCCCACATGGGGTGGCCCTGCATTGTAGTGGCTGCACCCCCCGCATAATGCATGTTGCCATGACTCCAATCATGGTCAACCTGGAATGGGCCAGTAACCTTATTCGGCCCATAAAATAATGGACGCTCTTGTCTTCCTCCAGTTGGGGTTCCGCGGACGCCAACTAAGGCGTCTCTTCAGAGGAGCATTGCTGAACTCCGGGAGGCCGATCCGAACAGGGTCCGGCAGCGGAGCGTCTTCTATATAAAACCATTCCGAAGGCCAGTCTTTGGATGCCTTCTTAGGGGTTCCAGATGGATATCTGGTCCCGGCAATGCGCCATATTTCGGCGCCGCCCACTTGATATATGGACCCCTCGTGAGAGTAGGGTACAAGGCAGAACAACCTCTTCCACAGTGCGAAATGGGGCTCGACGCCCAGGAATAGCTCGCAAAGAGCTACGTAACCCGCAATATGCAGGATTGAGGCGGGCGTGAGGTGATGAAGCTGGAGCCCGTAGAACTCCAGGAGCCCGCGGAGGAATGGATGTACAGGAAATCCGAGCCCCCTTATCAGATAGGGGACGAAGCATACCCGCTCCCCTTTGTTGGGACTTGGGGTAACCTCCGCCTGCTTCCCACCTTTGTAGGTGGCCAGCCCGGCTCGAACCGGAACCATGAAGGCTGGAGGGAGATATCCCCCTGTTTGGAGCTTCACCAGCTCGTTCTGTGGAACAGAGCATCTCCTCCAATCTCCTGGCAAAGGGCTGGGAGCGCGAGAAGAGGAGCCGCGTTGACGGTCCATGATGGAATGGATTCTTGGTCGAAAGCGCTCCGATGAGTATTTGCGGGAGGAAGATGGTGATTTGGATCTGGATTCTTGCCTCCCTTATAGGCAGATTATTCGCACAACTAGGGGGTAAAACATAAAAGACACCCTGGCTTTTCACATTCGCATGACGTGTGGAAGAAGGCCATTATTGGGCGTGGAAGCCAAGACGTGCAACATTGATGAGGAAGCCGGACACTGTTCGGAGGGTACATAGAACTTGAAGGAGAACCCGCCTTGCAACGCCGAAGACTACACACATGCTGGACTTATCGTCATTGAAGCCTGGTTCGGGGAGTACTGAGGGAGTCCCGGATTAGGGGGTGTCCGGATAGCCGGACTACCCTCATCGGCCGAACTATCATCGGCCGGACTATCATCATCGACCGGACTCCAATACTATGAAGATACAAGATTGAAGACTTCGTCCCGTTTCCGGATGGGACTTTCCTTGGCGTGGAAGGCAAGCTTGGCGATACAGATATGTAGATCTCCTACCATTGTAACCGACTCTATGTAACCCTAGCCCTCTCCGGTGTCTATATAAACCGGATGGCTCTAGTCCGTAGGACACAACAACAACCATTACAATCATACCATAGGCTAGCTTCTAGGGTTTAGCCTCCTTGATCTCGTGGTAGATCCACTCTTGTAAACATCCACAATATCAATATCAATCAAGCAGGACATAGGGTTTAACCTCCATCAAGAGGGCCCGAACCTAGGTAAAACATCGTGTCCCTTGTCTCCTGTTACCATCCGCCTAGACGCACAGTTCGGGACCCCCTACCCGAGATCCGCCGGTTTTGACATCGACACTCCCCATGAACATGACGCATTCTGTTGCCTCCCGATGAACACGACAACGACGCAGTTTCTCCATTCCGACCCAGCCATGTACATGAGCCCTGGCCGTACGTATGCACGAGTAGGCGTTCGAGACCCCGCCCGTATGTACGTATGTGGCCGTATCTAATTTCTTGCACCCTGGCCGTTGTACGTACGTGTACATGCTACGTGCGCGCCTCTACTATGACACGTGCGCGCCTCTACATCGACCAGTATGTACGTACACCTTCGCGACTAGAATGACAATGCTACGTATGCTTCAACCAGGTGGGTCCCGACTGTCAGGCACTTCCTTGCGTGCGAAGATGTAGATGGTGGGTCCCAGCAGTCAGGGGGATGAATCATTTTTTTATTTTTTTCCCGGACGCACTTCCTTGCGTGCGAAGATGTAGATGGTGGGTCCCAGCAGTCAGGGGGAAACGTTTTTTTGTGAAATACAGTGGCCCGTATGGTGGGTCCTAGCTATCAGGTGGAGGAATCATTATTTTCCGCGTAATAAGGAGGCACTTCCTTGCTGCGGCCGTGGACTCAGCTGTCAGCCTCTCCACGTACAGTCCACGTCCGATGGAAGTCATTCTTTGACCACGTTGGCACGCTGCGCCGAGAGCACCACAGCGGTGGACGAGAGCGAGGCCTAGGAAGGGGACAACATGGAGCCGGGGAAGACGCGACAGTGGATGCCCACGCGGAGAGAAGTACGAGGGTTCACTGGTTCGGCTGTGATGTGAGACTGCCATCGCCACAGAATAACAGGGGGTGTGGGTGAGTGGAGGGATGGCCTGGCCAGCGGTGGGAGTAGTAGGGGGCGGTGAGGCCTCCGCGGCAGCACAGCCGGCCACGAGAGGCAGGAGCAGGTGGCACGACCGGCGCTGCTTTGGGCGGCTGGAGCAAGAAGACCAGAGGTGGAAGAAGCACGACGACCGTTGGATGGACATCGTACGGTCACTGCAGCTAGAATCGTTTATATTGACTAAGTTGACAAAGCCCTTGGTACGTCAATTTAGTAGGCCCATGGGTCAGCTTTCGAAACGGTGCGCCCCAGATGTCAGGGGGAGGAATCATTTTTGGGCGGGTGAAGCTAGAATATCCGAGATTGAAGAAGAAGCACGACATCCGTTGGATGGACATCCAACAGTCACTGCTGCTAGAGCCGTGTGTTGACTATAAGTTGACAAAGCCTTGCATACGCGTCAACTCTCTTTTTTTGGGGGACGCGTCAACTTAGTACGGCCACAAGTGTGTGGCAGAGAACTTATAGCCCATTTGAGATTTGTAAGAATGTGCATCCCATTTTTGAATTCTAGTGGAATTTACTACAACCCTTTTACAGTTTGTTAAAAGTACAACCCATTTCAACCAACTGTTCAAAATAGAATTCAATAAAATTTCCCACAATTTGATGGGATCCAAAATATTTTTATCCCGAAATTTCTAGTCATATTAAATACAATTTCAATATAAATTTATATTACGTAAAAATCCAACAAAACATTGCGCTCGCAACAATTAATGAAATTAAAATTTTCAATATTCAAAAATAATATTTTATAAAGTAATTACGTGTTTGGTGCATTTTTTATAGTTACTGCCCAGTTTTTACAATTACATCCCATTTATTATTTCTTAAAGCCCATTTTCTTGTTAAGCCTAATGCATCCCTCCTAGGAAAGATTTGCAGCCCAGTGGGGCGGAGAATAACAACTTGACCTTTCCTGGGTATTCCTAAAAAAGTATAGCTGGGCTAGCCATTTTCAGCTTGAAAAAAATTAATATCTGGGCTGGATATCTGGCTTGGGCTAGACGGGCCACAGCCCGCCCAGTTAATACCTGCAGCGATGTTTTCGTTGTTGTTCAGAGGAGAAAAATTAATATCTGGGCTAAACATCGAAAAACTCTACAGTGCTCACACCTCAAAAGCACAAATACTGCTCGAGCTGCTTGGTCCAAACTGTTGGCTGCTTCTTGTGCAATTCTCTCATTTATTGACTACATAGGTTGACAATGGTGTGGGACCGTGATGTCAGGAAACCAGGAGGAGGCAAAAAAAATTATATATATATATACATATATATATGTAATAAGGAGGCACTTGCGTACATGAGGCTATGGCCCTATTGGGTCCCCATTGTCATCCTCTCCAAGTAAAGTCATCTCCTCGCCCGCGCGTGCTTTCCGCCCCAAATAGTCAGCGCCGCCCGCTGTCGGTTCAATATCCGGCGTATCTCGTGGTAGGGGTCCTAAGCTAGGCGTCTTGGAGCGATGTTAACATGGACACGGGGTTTTACCCAGCTTCGGTCTCTCTTGATGAGATAATACCGTACATGTTGCTTTTGATTGTATTCATATGGGTGTAGTACAGAGTACATGTATCTACCATGAGATTATAGTAATGAAATGAGATTGTCCATTGACTAGTGTGGCCTCGGTTTATTAACACACCAGAGGCCTAGGGTTTAGGAGAGTCCTCGCCTTGGGTGCCAAGTCTTGTGTGGAGTCTTCCTTGTATGCGGCAGGGGTTGTCTGAACTGGCCTATGAGTATATGGTCATGGGGGTCCTCGACCCAATCTAACTGATCGGGAGACGACGTGGCGAGTACCACCCAGTCCAGCACACTGTCAGTAGCCCCCTGAACCGGTCTTCAATTTGGGGACGCTCCTCGATTCTTCCGAACTGTTTTTCATCTTCGGTCGTCGGTCTTGAAAACTAGTTCAACAAATCTTCCCATCTTCGATCTTGAGGATCGCCGTAGTGAATCCGAAGAGTTTACACGTCGGGTATCCGAGGAGCCCTTTAAGTCTTCGACCTTTATCAATGCCTTGTTATTTTTATGCCACGTCTCGGGTTTGAAGTTGTTCCCGTGCGGCGGTGTCCTCTTGTATCTGAGCTCCAACGCCAGACTGCATTCGAGGTATCTTTTGCAGCCGAGCACTAATGTTGGACCGCTTCCGAGCTCCAACGCCGTAATGTATCCGAGCTCCAACACCAGACTGTATTCGGGCTCTAACGTCGGACTATGTCCGAGCTCCAACTCCGGACTATGTCCTAGCTCCAACACCGGACTATACTCGAGGTGTCATAGATTACCTTGGTTCAAAAAGGTTACAGGAGTTTAGCCGAGCTTAATGCCGGAAATGCCCTCTACGGAGCCAGCCATTGGCGTCCGAGTTTTATGCCGGACTGCTTCCGAGGTGGTGCACCACCCCGACTGCGGGCTGATTTTTTGATTGGTGCAATTTATTGTCTGTAGAGATATATAGGCAGTAGCCCTCAAGGTGTGTGTATCGGTCTAAAACTCGAGGTGCACCTGAAGGATGACTTAAGACCGCTGATCCGAGTAGCCCCTGAGACTCAGGTTGATTCACAAAATCAGCCTAAGGATCAAGTCCTAGCTCGGCAAAATACTTCCGGACACAAAAAGCGGCGTGCTCAGTCCTCGAGACTCAGGTTGGGTGCGGCCGACCAACCTGAGGATCATAATCTCCTCGGAAACTGTATTGCACTTAAAATTTTCTGCACTGAATAGGCAATGCAGTAGCCCCCGAGACACTAGTCGGGTGGCAACACCAGATTAGGGGATCGATGTGCCTCTTTAATTTTTATAAATAATGATAAGCCCGAAGCCCAGTAGCCCTCGAGCCTTAATGCGGACACAGGTGGCCGAATTGAGGATCGATATCCAGAGTAAAATAACAAATTACGCGCCTCCGGCCCCGGTTAGTGTTCGGCGACAGCCGAGGTCAAGCCGTAAACACTTCGGCCAATGTTATGAACGGCCCGTCATTTAATACAATCATCAGACTGCTGACCAGTTTACGCTTATTGTGACAGTCAGTTTTTGGCTTTCTCCACTGAGGTGCTTAACCATGCGAGCTAGAAGCACTATCGCAGTGGTTCTCCCTTTGCACACCTAGCCGAACAAAGCGAAACGTAGGAGGCAAGCATAGGAGCCGGGAAACCCAACTATTGACCGAAGACACAATTCGAAGCTGATGCATATATAGCAAGATCCGAGAATTTTTGCCGAATCCCTAAAGGTGTCCAGTGCTGCACTACGAGACTTATGCGGAAAACACACAAATAGTTGAAAAGTGCCATAGGATTGGAAAACCAAAAAACTTCAGTTTACTCGACGTCCGAACTAGATCAACTGTTCTGTGCCAATCAGAAAATTGGTGTTAGAAAAAAATTGTGCTTCTGTCATGCTTTAACATGACAGATCTTATCTCAAGACTTCAAGAGGGTCAGCCTACGGCTTCAACCTCCTATCCCGAAGGCGGAGTACTTCTCGTTAGGCCAGTTTAGCAAACTTTAGCGGCTTTGAGAGAGAAATGAGGCTCCCCGGCTATTGACCACACACTCACGTTGAAGAAAGGAGTGATAGAAAAAAAATACTTTGCAACGACTAAGAAGAGGAAGACTTATTATAAAACAGATCACATAAATTTAAGAGCCCCCAAGTGACTTGGGTAAAAGAATTTTATGTATAATGATTGTATGTACTGAAGTACTTATATCATATCTGTGTTCACCCAAACTTTAAACACGTCTTAACCGACCGTCGGCTTCTCCCTCTTCGGCCAAGGGCCGAAAAGTGTTATGTACTCCCCCTATCGATAATATCGACGGTGTTTCCGATAACCAAGCAATCAGGCCATAAGGCTGTAACAGACAAAGCGCGCTCAGGGAACTTATGCTATATAACCGACGAAGTGTAAGAAGCTTCTTCGAAGAAAATAGTACCCCCACCGATACCTTTCTTCGGTTTCTCATTATTACTATGAGACTTGTGCAATAGATTTTTTGTACTCATGAGTTCCGTTGTGTGCCGACCATTATTGAAAACAGTAAGAGTGCTAGCTTTCGGCTTCACCAAGTCTGAGGTCCGGCTCGGATGACCCGATCATGACAATCGCAGAGGTGCTCCCTTTACTCCCTAGCCGAACAATTGGGAACGTAGGGGTAAACATAGGAGCCAGGCAACCCAGCTTGCAAATCGCTTAAGTCAACATGGTGCACATTGTGGCGTAATACACGAACAAGGAACGAAGCAGTACAAGTATAATCATTTGCAAGAGGAAAGGCTTCAGAAAGGAAGCCCCCAAGTAAACGGGGTATTTGAATTTGTGGGTCACAAAAAAAGTTTCGACAAGGAAGTTTTTCACAAGTAACTTTTTGCCAAAAAAGTATAATGCTTGGTCGAACCGAACAAAATTTAAAACTGAAAGTTTTTGAGCATGAAAGTGACTTAGCTGGTTAATGTGCTTGGTGTTGATGACGCGATTTGGGCTTGTGGTGGGACGAATACGCCCATTGATCTGTGACAGATCCAACAGTGTTAACAGTCCTCAGCATGGCCGAGGTCCCAGCCCCCAAGCCCAAGGTGTCCGAGCAAGGAGTTCGGCACTCCAGAGTAGTGACACGGCTCGGCCAATGTGGTAAGGCAAAGCCCCCAGTGTAGCCGAGCTGGTGGAGTTGGTCGGCAAGGTGACGATGAAGCCCCCACGCCAGTCGACCTGTTCGGCATTGTGGACGTCAATTTGATGAAGCGACGATGTTGCGCGGCCGATGTGGCGAGATGCAGTGCTCGGTCTCGTTAACATGGCGAAGCTGTGATCGGCGAATGCCGAAGTCTCATGTAGGTCGACTGGTGATGTCGAAGTGACCGCGTAACGCAGTCAAAATCAATTACCTACATACATAAAACAGTGCAAGCAAAAAACAATAATAATTGAAAGAAAAAACGCACAATTAATATATGCAGAGCGAATCATGAGGTAAGTTTGGCCTGTGCACCAGGGTTGGTTCGACGGAGTGGCAGCGCGGACCCGTCGATGCAGGTCGCCATGCGCGGGGCGACAACATTGGCCTGATATGATCCGAACTCATTGTGCGGAGGTGTCGATCACGGGGGCTCTCTTGATGGGACTCGCCTTTTGCCTCCTTGTTTAAAGAAATAATGGCCTGGATGGTGATACGACATGGTCGACATCGGCTGGTCGAAAACCTCTAATCGTCCGTGGAACGACGATGCTAATGCAATGTAGCGGTGAAACAAGAACTCGCACGGCGCCATCCTTATGGTCGTACGTTAATTACCTGTGTATAGAAAATGACACTGGCCAAAATAATAGTTCCCAGGAGTAAAGGTACTGCACACTAAAAACAATTTGGAGAGATAGCACCTGGTAGTAATATAAGTGGCTGGCCAAATTGAAGACTGACGAAGCAAAGTATGATGAAAAGTTGTCCGGCCGAGCTAAATCACAAGATACTTACTGGGCGACAGATATGATGTTTGTCTCTGAAATTTTCTTGAAAGCTGTGCGAGTGCTACATAGCACTTCGAGCTCCAGGCGAGGCAAAACCAGTGTTTGTCTTATGCATGCTCAATAAGAAGTAGCAGACCACGAGCGTCAGCGTAGATACTGGTTGATTAAAAAAAGGAAAAAAAAGGAAGAGAGCCTCCCTGTTGCTGCCAATCTAATGCTTCGGTCAGCAGGCCCACCTGCGCTGCACTGCATGGGTAGTGCAGGCTGCGCAATCGCCTCGGCTGGGTCGCCGCCGCCCTGTAGCGAGTCCGGTGACTATGCCGTCGCTTACTAACGCGTTTCACTAGGGTGTTTACAGCACGCAAGATAGTTCGGGTCCGACGTTCTACCAGGAGGCAGATACGGTCGTTGCCGCTATAAAATTTCTCGATCCAATCTGACTGTAAACAAATAGCACAGCACCGTAGCGACGATTTTGTAGGTGAGAAAATTTACATGGAAAAAATTCGACTAAAAAAATATAAGCTGATCGTCCCACCGTTCCGCGGCAATGACCTAGCAAGCTTTTAATTGAAGCATGGGCGCCAAGGTCGAATTACCGAGCAGGCGGCATAGCGCGGACACTGTTTAACTTTCGGTGCCGCGCACGAGGTGTCCATCAATTGCGATACAAGAAACTGGTTGACGAACAGCCGGTCGAGTCAGGGCAGTGTGGAGCTTCCTTAAGGATAAGTGGCGCTTCAAAGCAAATGTGCACCGTGATCAATCCTCGGAAATTGCAAAACAATTAGTATCATGCATACTTTACATGCATGTAATGGAAACTAGGTATTAAAGTGGTTTATTTCCTCATGGCTTGATTAAATAAGGAAGAGAGAGAGTGGAATTGAATCTCCCAGATGATCTCCTAGTGCACACAGCTGTTTTTGGGGGAGAAAAGAAAGCTTTGAATAATCTTCCCACGTGAGGCTGTAGCCTGCAGCCATGCGCCAGATTTGATTTCCTTTGTCGGCCACCAAATAGCATCACACAGATTGCAAAGTTGGAGATCGGGGTGTGTGGCGTTTGCGCGACTATCATTTGATCCCGACTTCCAGGCGAGGGCAAAAACCGATTTGTAAAAGAATTGCCCACGACAACATAGATAATTTGCAAACGAACCGATCTATGTAGAACGAAATAAACTGAAAATATAACACCTGATTTGGCGTCGATAGAAGACCCATCGAACCGTGACGATCGCCTAGCAGGCTCTCAATGAAAGCACCAATGTCGATTCAATATCCGGCGTATCTCGTAGTAGGGGTCCTAAGCTAGGCGTCTTGGAGCGATGGTAACATGGATACGGGGTTTTACCCAGCTTCGGACTCTCTTGATGAGATAATACCCTACATGCTGCTTTTGATTATATTCATATGAGTGTAGTAGAGAGTACATGTATCTATCACGAGATTGTAGTAATGAATATGAGATTGTCCGTTGACTAGTTTGGCCTCGGTTTATATAACACACCAGAGGCCTAGGGTTTAGGAGAGTCCTCGCCTTGGGCGCCAAGTCTTGTGTGGAGTCTTCCTTGTATGCGGCGGGGGTTGTCCGAACTGGCCCATGAGTATACGGCCATGGGGGTCCTCGGCCCAATCTAACTGATCGGGAGACGACGTTTTGAGTACCCCCCAGTCCAGGACACCGTCACCCGCCCCGGTTCTCGGTGCAGGCGATTGCTCCGCCTTCAAACGACACAAGTGTCGTCCGTCCGTCCATCTGCCACCCACATTAATGATACGCGGTTGCCGAGGCAGCTACTCCGGCGCCACACGTCCGTCCCTCCGCTACCCACCATTGCTATATAAACTGTTGCGTCGGTCCTAGCCGCAGTCATCCGCATCCGTTCCTTTTCTCCTGTACACACCACTACGGCCCAACATGGCTTCCTCGCGCTCCAGCGCTCTTCGGGACGGGCGGACGACGGATCACAAGGAGATGGCAGCCATTGCTGTCGACCGGCTGGCTGGCAGGCAGCCGGAGGACGATGGTGTCCCAATGGAGAACATGGTAGTCGATGACCCGGCACCAACCCCCTCCTCCGCGCCATCCTCGCCGGTGCATTGCACCATGACCATCGGCGACGCCCGTGCACAATATATGGACACGCTGAGGCAAATGCGTGAGGAGTAGTTCTGGGAGCCGCAGACTGAGACCGCCTACAATCACCATCTCCTCCAGGAGCACCTGCAGGCAGAGGAGCAAATCACCGTGGAGCGGGCGGAGCAGGAGGCGCTGCTCGACTTGTAATGCTCCGCCCGGAAGGGCCGCCTTGAGCGCTGGCGGTACCGCATGCGGGTGGCGGAGGCTGTGGCTGCCTAGAAAGAGGGCAATGAAGCGGGCGAGGCGCTGTTTGGCGAGACCGAGGACGAGGCAGAGGACAATGCCAGCTCCGATGAGTGCCCGCTCCGCTGGCGTCGACGAGGCCCTGCTCCGCCGAGGCCCCATGGTGCCAACAACGAGGCAGAGGACACCACCGGCTCCACCGAGGCCCCACCCCGCTAACAATGAGGCAGAGGGCATCGCCGGCTCAGCCGAGGCCCCACCCTGCTGGCAACGAGGGAGAGGATTTCCACCACTCCACCGAGGCGCCACCGGCCGGCAACGATATAGAGGACATCGCCAGCTCCGTCGAGGCCCCGCCCTACTGCCAACAAGGCCGCGCCACACAGAAAATGAGGAAGAGTAGAACACGATAGGTCGCCGCTGCTCGGGTCCAAGTAAGGCCACCGCTGCTACCCTCCGGTTGAAGCCAAGCTAGGCGGGTTGACCATTGACAGGCGGTTATCTTCTTGGCGGCGACATGGAGTCGAAGAGCTGTGTTGGAGAAGAACGCTGCTTCTACTTAACTACTAGTGCAGTTGGCTAACTGACACGTGGGCCCAACATGCCACATGTCAGTTATGCAACTGCACCTGCAGTTAACTCACTGAAGCTTCAGTTCGGCTCAGCGGGACACAGGTGGGTAGCTTCGGTTAATTAATTATACCTCAGCGCACCCCTTTTTAGTTGAGGAATGTATGAAATGTAATGAAATCCGGCATGTTTATATGAAATCCGACCGTGTATGAATGAATTTATTTCGATTAGTTCGAATTCCTGTATCACTGGCATTGGATGAATATGCAAAACAATACATACTAGCATTATTCCTAGGGTGATCACCTTGTTTGTACCAGTTTCACATGTACTCCCTCCGGTCCTTTCTAGTCTGCATACAAGTTTTGTCTGTATTCAAAGTATCTCTACTTTGACCAATCTTATAGAAAAAAGTATGCACTTTCACAATGTGAAAAGTAAAAAGGAACAGAAGGAGCACAAAGAGTTTGAGCAACTTTTTAGCGTTTCTGTACATTGCAATCAAACACATAGGGATGGCAATTCATAGAGAACATTCAAAACAATAGATGATTATGCATCTCAGCGACTCACATGTCAGAGGCAATATTTACTTCACAACTAAACAATAAAGAAAAAATTGATCGACGCTACTGACAGCAAAGGGCGTCCCATTCGAAAATATCAAACGCATGTCTTGCTAAAATCAATGAGCAAAATTTGACAAGGTTGTCCCATTCCAAAACATTAAATGCCAACAATTGTGGAATGGGCAGAGTTTGCCATCAGTTCAGACATTGACATGGCACCTCATGCTAAATAAACCAGCTGTTCTTTTTGTGCAGTTCCACAAAAATCAACCAAATTCGCGCGTAGCTTGTATGATTTCGCCCTTATATGTTGCAACGCCTTGAAATTATCAGCACCTCCTTTCTTGTGGTGGAAATGAATGATTCGATGTATTCATGAAAATTTTGTGCAGTTCCCATTGAAATCAAGCTGAGCACCCCTGTTTGCAAAAATACAAAAAAAGGGATTAATATAAAGCAAACTGTACTATGAATTGACAGTTTAAATAGGCACCTACATGGTTCATGTAGAGCACACTTTTAGAAAAATGGAACTCACCAGAAAGAATCCTAGAACAACATTTGTCTGCGTTTTGGGAATGGGGGTCCCCAGACTTGCCTGCCTGCGGCCTGCGGCGTTGCTCAAGGGGTGGCCCAGCATGGCCCATCTCCATCAGCACGAGCTCAAGACCCTCGCGAGGAGCCAAGCCTCGCGGTGCGGACGACAGGAGGCTTCCTCAGGCACGGCCTTGTCAGGCTGGCTCGCGAGGAGGTGGAGAGATCAAGGCGGGGTACCTCACGAGGTGCCCATGACGCAAGCCATGACGACCAAGGGCGCCAGGCGGGCGCCAGGCCACACAGTGTTCTCCCTTTCCTCTTTGGTGCAAAGGGAGCAGGCGCAGGCGAGAGCATCAAGCAAAGGCATCCATTTCGGTGCAGCAAGACCAAGACCAGCAGAACGGCAGGATGGAGGTCATCGTGGAGCCCAAGCCGGCGTCACCACCAAAGCCTTTGGCAGGCGAGGACCAACTTTAGTCAGGATAAGTGTACTAGATGTTCCCCTTCAAAATGGCCAATTGTTGGCACCCTTCCCGCTCAATATTTGGGAGGAGGAAGAGGGCCTTTGCCTATAAATAGGACCAGCCAGCACAACAGAGGAGAGACGACAACAGAGAGAGATGACAATGGACCAATCGATCGAGAGTGCGACTGAACTCCCCTTAGTAGTTCGTCGCACCAGCCAAGAACAGACCCTCGCGTGGCTGTTCTCCCTTGTATTGTTCATCATCAGCCCAAGAGGCAATCCACCACACCACACACTGGAGTAGGGTATTACACCACAATGGTGGCCTGAACCAGTATAAAATTTGTGTCTCTTGTGTTGTTCCTTTGATTGCTTAGATCATAGCGAGGCGGTGAGGTGCAGGTAGGCAGAGGGTGAAATCTCCGCGCACACCCCAGTGTTCGAATCTAGAGGGTCTGCCGGAACCTGAAATCCGACATTGGGCGCGCCAGGTAGGGGTGCGCCGGAATTCGCCTTCCGCCACCCTGTTCTTCACCGACCATCGCGTCCATGTCAGATGCTCGCCGGGCCTGCGCCGAGCGCCGAGCCGCTCTCGCTTCCCGCGTCGCCCAGACGGCCCCTGTCGGCGGCCACCCCCGCCGTTCCCCGTCGCCTGCCGTCAACGCCGCCACCGGCCCAGCGGGGAATGAGCAGCAAGCATCGTCCCAGCATCCATCCATGAGGCGAGACGGCCGCACTGTCACTCCCTCGCTCACCCCGGCTGGTTCTTCGTCCCGTGCGCCCCGAGCGGCCATGGAGGCTCGAGCTGCGCTCATCGCGGCAAACGAGCTCCTGCGCTACCGCCCAGTCGACGATGTCTATGAAGAGTGGCTCGACCGCGTCACCGAGTTCGTCAGCGCTGCGGGGGGCTCCCCCGCGCCGTCCTTCTCGCTGCACCGCGCCCTGCCCTGCGTGGGCAATGAAGCTTCGGGGGCACCTCAGCCGCCTCCCCCTCAAGAAGGCGCCCTGGCCCCAAGGCGTGTGGCCCCTGGACGGAACCCACCCCGTCCGGCGCCAGCGCAGCAAGAGCGGAGCTGCCAAGAGGTACCTCGCCCCCAAGAAGCTACCCGAGTGCTCCCTGCTCTGCTCCGTCACGACCACGCTCCCGTCGCAGCGCATCAAGACCCTGCGCTGCTCCCAGCTGCAGCGCATGGGGGCCCGAAAGACCAAGCTCCTCGTCACCAGAGGCCTCCCGTGGCCACGGCAGGATGCCGCGCCTTCATCGCCGGGCTGCGCAGCGTCGTGTGGCCCTGCAAGTTCAAGCCAGACCTGCCTCCTCGCTACGACGGCATGGTCGACCCTGCGGAGTTTCTCCAACTCTGCGAGCTGGGCATCAAAGCCACCAATAGGGACGAGAAGGTCATGACGAACTGGTTTCCCATGGCACTCAAGGACGAGGCCTGCACCTGGCTCCTGAACCTGGCACCAGGCACGATCTCCTCCTAGGACGAGATGCGCACCCGTTTCATCGCCAACTTCCAAGGTACTCGCGACCAGCCACCTGCCGTGAGCGACATGCGCCGCATCAAGCAGCAACCAGGGGAGACCCTGCAGAAGAACATCTAGCGCTTCAACAACGCACGTCTCAAGATTCCCAAGGTGACCGAGGAGGCCATCATCTCAGCCTTCTCCGACGGCGTGCGCAACGTCAAGATGAAGGAGGAGCTGGCGATGCATGAAGAGCTGTGCACTTCCTTGGAGCTATTCAACTTGGCAACCAAGTGCGCCAGGGCTGAGGAAGGGCGCCTTTCCCTCCTCGAGCTGCTAGCCGCCGACCCAGAATAGAAGACATCCAAGGCCAAGGACGTGAAGCGCAAGGGGGCTGCCGTGCTCGCGGAAGAACCAGACACCAAGCGGGGCAGAGATCAGCCCGAGTCTTTCAAGGGCAGCCGGTACTGTGTGTACCACGACCTCCACACCCACAACACCAACGAATGCCAAGAGCTCCGAGCCGTGCGAGAAGGAAGGGTCGGCCGACGCCCCAACCGCAACGATCGCGGCTATGGCCGAGGAGGAGGAAGGAACGCATGATGCTAGGAAGACTGCGGCCCTCGCCAAGGGTGGCGCGACCGACCTCGCGAGGATCGCTGGCAGGATCAGCCTCGCGAGGGAGACTGGAGGGATCGGCCTCGCGAGGATCGCCCGCAAGGAAACGCAGGCCTCCCTCCACTGCCGCCGCAACCAAGGAGAAATGAGGACCATCATCAGGCTGAGGGGGCTGGGGGCTTCCAGGAGCCACGCGTGATCGCCTGCATCCTGGGCAGAGCTCAAGCCCCAGCCTCTCAACGCATCTTCAAGCAGTTCGCCCGCAAAGTAAATGCAGTCCTCCCTAAGCTTGAAGCCACGCGCCCCCTCAGGTGGTCGGCGTGCGCCATCACGTTTAGCTCAGCGAATCAGCTCAAGTGCGTGGCCACAACCGGAGTCCTCCCAATGCTTTGCTCCCTAGTCATCCGCAACATGCAAGTCACCAGGACTCTCATCGATGGCGGGGTAGGGCTCAACATCCTGTCCGTAGAGACGTTCAACAATCTCCAAGTGCCTTACGATTAGCTTCAACCAACCAAGCCTTTCTACAGAGTCACCGACGGCCCATAGTTCCAATTGGGCAGGTCCGCCTCCCCGTCACCTTCGGGGCGCGCAACAACTACCGCACCGAGCTCATCGACTTCGACATCGCCCATATTCGCCTGTCGTACAACGCCATCCTCGGCTACCCAGCTCTTGCCAAGTTCATGGCCGTGACTCATCACGACTACAACGTCCTCATGATGCCAGGGAGCGGAGGAGTCATCACGGTGCCTTGTGAAGAAAGAGATGCGGTGTGCTCCCTGGAATGAGCTTTTCAGGCCGCATCACTTGAAGACCCAGATCACGAGAATGGGAGGCTCCCTGAGACCGCCCCCAAGAAGAAGAAGACATCGCCAGGCCCGACCCCTCAGGAGGCAGGCCCCTCAGGGTCTGCGCCTGCTCAGGGGGTACCTCCTTCTGCCGCATAGGGAGGCGCGCTCGGCACCCTCCTCAAACAGGGCTCAGGGGCACCCACCTGGAGGGCACCGACCTTGCTAAGGTCACGGGGGAGGCGCTTGGGCATCACTTGGAGGCGTGTTTCAGAACAAGATTCCCTTGGGAAGGAGAAAAGCATGAAGGGCCAATCCCTCAGGAGTTCATCAGTCAGATCACACAGGAGTTGCAAGAGTCAAGAGTCATGAGTGGCAGCCGCCGCTTACCCGCCGCAGCTCCCCATCTAGGTGAGGATGGCGGGCTGCGTGTCTGCATCGACATCCCAGGGCTCAACCGAGTCGCCTCTCAGAAGCGCTTCTGGCCCTCACATGTGGGGCGCTGCGGAGGCCCACTGACGGTGTCCTGGACTAGGGGGCACTCAACGCATCGTCTCCCGATCAGTTGGATTGGGCCGAGGACCCCCATGGCCATATACTCATGGTCCAGTCCGGACAGCTGCCGCATACAAGGAAGAATCCACAAGACTTGGCGATCAAGACAAGGACTCCTCCCCCACCGGCGTATTCGGCTAGGACTCTTGTTATCCTAGGCCTCTGGTGCATTATATAAACCGGGGTCAGGCTAGTCGATAGACATATACAACAACAATCATACCATAGGCTGGCTTCTAGGGTTTAGCCTCCTTGATCTCGTGGTAGATCTACTCTTGTAATACAAACATCATCAATATCAATCAAGCAGGACGTAGGGTTTTACCTCCATCAAGAGGGCTCGAACCTGGGTAAAACATCGTGTCCCTTGTCTCTTGTTACCATTGATCCTAAGAAGCACTTCTTGGGAACCCCTACCCGAGATCCACCAATTTTGACACCGACATTGGTGCTTTCATTGAGAGTTCTGCTGTGTGATCGGCGAAAGGATCAATGGCTCGACTGCAGGTCAACTACGACGTCGGCTTCTTCATCACCAGCTCGACTGATCACCTTGGCTTGACCGAGGACTGTGCCCTACCTCCGATCGTCATGTTAGGACGAGGGCCTTCATCAACACCAACTCCTATCTCTATCAAGATCATGGAGGAGTCATCCTTGGAGCTCGGGGGCTCAATGTCAACATTGCCCTCAGGCGACCGTGTTGTTTTTCTGGACAACAAACTCGTATCCGCCGCCACCACCTCCTCGAGTGTCGCTTAAACGATTACTTCGGTGGAATTATGCGGAATTAAGTCTACAATAACCCTGCAAAAATTTCGTCGAGTTCCAATGGAGGAATCTCTGGAAATCTCCGATATACCGGAGCCCTGTTGAATCTGGACGAGAATCCGGACGAGTTTAGGGCGTTGTATCCAGCATCTAGTTCGGATGTCCTTTGGAGGATCCAACCGTTGATTTGCTGCCGAATTCCCATATCTACCACCTGCCAAAAATTCAGCTCGATCCGACCGTCCAAACTCCGGGAAACTTCCGATTAGTGCATCACTTTTTGGATCTGTTTTCTACGCGAGAACGAATCCGACCCGGATTCATCTTCTTTTTGAACGGGATCTCGGACATCCTTTTTGAAGGAACTTTTTATATGGGGTGTTGTGTTTTATTCTCAAACACATCCTACTAGTATTAAAAGTATTCTTGCAATACGAACTTCACCGTCGCGCCGGTGTCAAACCAGCCCGACAACATCACTCCACGGCGGACGACCTGCGTTAGACACGTCGTCGCTTTGTTGAGCCGAGCTCAATTTCTTCGGATCATCATCTCGGCCAGCCGAACAATAGTTCGGAATCGCGAAGGATAAATCGTCACCAACATCGCCGTCCCACGGATTACACGGAGCGGGCACACCGGCATCGCCACACGGTCACTTCATCAAGCGGGCATCGACCACATCACGACCTGCATCGCTGGATCGGAGGCTTCATCATCTCTTCATCAACCTACTCCGGAGACTTCGACGTCGCTGGCCAACCAGCTCCGACACGTTAGCTGGACCGAGGGCTTTACCTCGGCGAGCCAACCTTTGCGAGCATCGCCATGCCGTTGATTTATCGCCCATCAGGCGATAGGTGTGCAGATCGAGTCCCAATTTTAGGAATCACCTTTCTTCGGATTGCTACAACAAATAAGCAGGTGCTATTAATCCTAGTATTTTTTGCTTGTTAGGGTACATTTTTCCCAATGAACTATTACTCTGGTTTGTCCATCATATGTACGCAGGTCTATCAAATGGTGGCCGCATTAATGATGGTCCCATGGTGGTTCGGTCAGTTTCCGTACATAGTCCGGCGAACGCCGCATCCGGAACTCGAACCGACCTGTGAATTCAGGCCTTGCCATGCCTTTACCGCATCACGCCGCCGCCCTGCATCGACATTGACTTTGGCGCCAGGCCATATTTCTTTTATTACTTACTTTGCATAAATTATTTGTTATGCAATGATTTTTTTTATTATTATTACTATTATCTCCGGTTTGCAAAAAAATTTGTGCACAGGAAAATGATCTAGCCGGACTATATCCTTTCGCGTCACCTCTGCTGGACGGGGGGCTTCGTGAACACTTCATTACCCCATGCAGGGGACTTCAGCATCACCCTGCCGTCCTGCATTTACCGTGCTATGTCACCACTTCGGAGTGCCGAGCTCTTTGCTCCGCCACCTCGGGACCGGCTCGGGGATGGAACCTTGTCCCGCATCAAGCTCGGACCGCGTCATCAATACCGAACACATTAACCAGCTAAGTTGTCTTCATGCTCCAAGTTTTAAATTTTTAACTTGTGTTCGGCTCAGCCAAGCATTATACTTTTCTGGAAAAAAGTTGCTTGTAAAATTTCCTTGTCCAAACTTTATTTGTGACGTGCAAATTCAAATACCCCGTTTACTTTGGGGCTTCCTTCATGAAGCTTTTTTCTCTTGCATATGATTATACTTGTACGGCTTTGTTCCTTGTTCGTGTATTACGCCACAATATGCACCATATTGACTTAAGAGATTTGCAAGCTGGGTTGCCTGGCTCCTGTGCTTACCCCTACGTTCCCGATTCTTCGGCTAGGGAGTAAAGGGAGCACCTCTGCGATTGTCACGATCGGGTCAACCGAGCCAGACCTCAGACTGGGTGAAGCCAAAAGCTAGCGCTCTTATTGTTTTCAATCATGGTCGGCACACAACGGAACTCATGAGTACAAAAAAACTATCGCACAAGTCTCATAATAACAATGAGCACCGAAGAAAGGTATCGGTGGGGGTACTATTTTCTTTGAAGATGCTTCTTACTCTTTGCAGTAATATAGCATAAGTTCCCTGAGCGCGCTTTGTCTGTTACAGCCTTATGGCCTGATTGCCTGGTTATTGGAAACACCGTCGATATTCTCGACCGATGGAGTACATAACACTTTTCGGTCCTTGACCGAAGAGGGAGAAGCCGACGGTCAGTTAAGACACGTTTAAAGTTCGGTTGAACATAGATATGATATAAGTACTTCGGTACATACAATCATTCTTTTATCCAAGTCACTTGGGGGCTCTTATGTTTATTTGAGCCGTTTTATAATAAGTGTTTTTCTTCTTAGTCGTTGCAGAGTTTTTATTGTTAAAGCACGGTAGACGAATTTTTTTTTCTAAAGTCCAATTTTCGGATTGGCACCGAACACTTGATCTAGTTCGAACATTAACCTTTTGAATAAGTTTTTTGGCTTTTCGAGCCCATGGAACTTTTTAACTATTTGTGTGTTTTCAGCACAAGTCTTACAGTGCAACGCCGGACACCTTTAGAGATTCGGCAAAAACATTCTCGGATATTGCTATATATGCATCAGTTTCGAATTGTGTCTTCGGTCAATAGTTGGGTTGCCCGGCTCCTGCGCTTGCCTCTTATGTTCCGCTTTGTTCGGCTAGGTGTGCAAAGGGAGAACCACTGCGATTGTGCTTCCAGCTCACATGGTTAAGCACCTCAGTGGAGAAAGCCGAAAACTGAATGTCACAATAAGCGTTAACTGGTCAGTGATCCGATGACGGCGTTAAACGACGGGCCATTCATAACAATGGCCGAAGTGTTTATGGCTCGACCTCGACTGTCACCGAACACTACCGGGGGCTATTAACTGACCTCCCAAACTAAATCCTCGATATTTTTCTCTTACATTGGAGCTGAGGTTTCATGATCATGCTTAGCATGACAACCCAAAGAAAGGAATCGATAGTGGGACTATTTTCTTTGGAAGACATTTCTTCTGTTAAACAGTAATATAACATGCCTCTCCGCGTACCTTTGTTTATAAAACCGTATGGCCAGCTTTCCTTGTGTGTTGTAAATCTTTGCCCTCATAAAGGCTTTATAAAGTAGGACAAACGCTCCTCGCCTATTGGCCGAGGAGGTGGAAGCCGATGGTCGGTCAACAAAGTTTTGTACAATGCGGATCCGAGCATTAATGACGTAAAGTACTTGGATACATAGAGTCAATACACATAATTTGTGCTTTTACTATGGACATCGATCCTTAATTCAGCTTCCCGTGCCCGCATTAAGGCTCGGGGGCTACTGGGCTTCGGGCTTATTATTTACAAATATTAAAGGGGCACATCGATCCCCTGATCTGGTGTTGCCACCCGACCAGTGTGTCGGGGGCTACTGCATTGCCTGTTCTATGCAGAAAATTTTAAGTGCAATACAGTTTTCGAGGAGATTTTGATCCTCAGGTTGGTCGGCCGCACCCAACCTAAGTCTCGAGGACTGAGCACGCCGCTTTTTGTGTCCCGAAGTATTCTGCCGAGCTAGGACTTGATCCTCAGACCGATTTTGCAAATCAACCTGAGTCTTAGCAGCTACGGGGATCAGCGGTCTTATGTCATCCTTCATGGGCATCTCGGGTTTTAGACTGATACCCACCTTGAGGGCTACTGGCTATGTATCTTGGCAGAGAATAAATTACACCAATCAAAAATATTGACAAAAATCGGCCCACATTCGGGGTGGTGCACCACCTCAGAAGCAGTCCGGCATAAAGCTCGGGCGCTAGTGGCTGGCTCCATAGAGGGCATTTCCGGCATTAAGCTCGGCTAAACTCCTTCAAACTTCTTTGAACCAAGGTGATTTACGACACCTCGGATGTAGTTCGGCGTTGGAGCTCGGATACATAGTCCGGCATTAGAGCGGGGAAGCAGTCCGGCATTGGTGTTTGGCTGCAAAAGATACCTCGAATGCAGTCCGGCGTTGGAGCTCGGACGCAAGAGGACGTTGCCGCCCGGGAACAACTTCAAACCCGAGGTGTGGCATAAAAATAACAAGACATTGATAAAGGCCAGAAACTTAAAGGGGCTCCTCGGATACCCGATGTGTAAACTTGTCAAATGCATTTCGGCGATCCTCAAGATAGAAGATGAGAAGATTTGTTGAACCAGTTTTCAAGACCGGCAACCGAAGATGAAGAACAGTTCGGAAGAATCGAGGAGCGTCCCTAACTTGAAGACTGGTTCAGGGGGCTACTGACGGTGTCCTGGACTAGGGGGCACTCAACGCGTCGTCTCCCGATCAGTTGGATTGGGCCGAGGACCCCCATGGCCGTATACTCATGGGCCAGTCCGGACAGCTGCCGCATACAAGGAAGAATCCAAAAGACTTGGCGATCAAGACAAGGACTCCTCCCCCACCGGCGTATTCGGCTAGGACTCTTGTTATCCTAGGCCTCTGGTGCATTATATAAACCGAGGTCAGGCTAGTCGATAGACATATACAACAACAATCATACCATAGGCTAGCTTCTAGGGTTTAGCCTCCTTGATCTTGTGGTAGATATACTCTTGTAATACAAATATCATCAATATCTGTCAGGACCCCGACTCAATGTCACATCGATCTAGCCGGTAACACCTCATATCACTTTGCGGCCTCACGCACGGTATCCCCACGGGTGTCGCCTTACCTTTGCCTGGGACTGTTTGCGCCTTTTGGCTCACGTATATGATAGTGTCGCTAGCATCCATATGATAAGGAGTCCGGGCTGACATGACTAGTCGTAAACCCAAAGTGGCACAGACTTACAGGGACAGGCATCCATGACCCAGCTTCGAACGTGTCGGTCATCAGCAAGTGGGTCCGGGCTGTAGCACTGGGCTAGCAGGACTCCGGTAAACCGGGCTGTAGCGGGCTAACAGGACTCCGGTACTCATAGCGTGACATTTCCCCGAAGGGACAGACACAGGAACGAAGAAGGACACATGCCGGCCAGCCTAAGTGTTCCAGAGCAGTAGCAAGCTACCATGGCTCAGCGGTAACACTAGGAGACATTTCCCGGTAAGAGAGGCTACTGAAGATAAACAACTAGATAGTCAGATCCCACACATACCAAGCATTTCAATCATACACACAATATGCTCGATATGTGCAAATACAACGAAGCATCACAACATGACTCTACGACACAAGTACTTTATTTAAGGCTCAGGGAGCCATACATAACATACACAAAGGTACGGGTCTCACGACCCAACATACAAGTCATACAGTCATACAAACCAGCAGCGGAAGTAACTTGTCTGAGTACAGACAACTAGTAAAATAAAAGAGGCTTGGAAAGCCTAGCTATACTACGTGGTCCCTCACAAGCTCAGGGTCACCACCTGGGTCTTTAGCCTACTCGTTGATGTCAACGTCTACATAGAACCCATCAGAAGGGGTTGCAGCGTCTTCTGTAAAAATGTAAATTATAGCAACATGAGTACAAAGGTACTCAGCAAGACTTACATCAGATCCTACATACATGCATATTATCAAGAAGGGTTGGTGGAGTTATTGCAGCAAGCCAGCTTTGACTCTTGGCTAGACTATCCTACGATACTCCAACTTGAAATGGTTTTGCGCACACGAGTCCACTACTCACCAATTCAATACACTACCGAGGATCCACCTCCGTCTTCCTACGGAAGAGCCAACCTCGGCACTCACGCTTATCTTGAGGCTTTTAACAGTTTCCATTTACTTGTCTATGAACTGTATAGGCAACCAAGTAGTCCTTTACCGCGGACGCGGCTATTCGAATAGATTATGATAACCCTGCAGGGGTGTAGACCACGACCTACCTAAACACTTAAGCCTCTAGTCCAGGTTTATCGCCTATTCAGGTTCCATCCGCAGGGAGTCCGGCCGAGGTTTCCCATACGGCCCCGAACGATGTGAACAGGGTTCCCGAGATACCTAACGGGTATTCGGTACACCGTGCCACGTACCTACCGCATCACAGCCCACCCCTACGGTCAGCGCTGTCCACGGCCTCTAGTAGGCTACAAACACCAGAAACTACTTGCAACTCCTGGACAGAGAGCTAGGGTGAATAAGAAGTCGAGCGGGGTCATATTTCAGGGCCCAATGCATGGTAGTAGCTGTATCTTAAATCACGCATACAGATCTCAGTGCTTAAGGTCGGCTTCAATGAAACAACCCACCATGTACTCCTACATGGCCTCTCATCGATACCTTTACCAAATCGTGTTCACCACACCACTCTCATTACCGACATAACATTTCACTCTAGCCCATCACCCAGATGAACCAGACCTGACACGACTCTAAGCATAGCAGGCATAGCAAGGTAGGAACAACACATACATATGGCTCAATCAACTCCTACACATGCTAGTGGGTTTCATCTAGTTACTGTGGCAATGACAGGTCATGCAGAGGAAATGGGTTCAACTACCGTAGCACACAACAGTTTGAATCGCGTTGTCTTAATGCAGTAAAAGAGAGCAGGAGCGAGAACATGGGATTGTATCGATATGATCAAATGGTTGGTTGCTTGCCTGATGGTTCGATGCACGGATACGGTTCTTCGTTAGGGTAGTCACGGTACTCCTCGGGGACAGATCCTGTCGTAAAGGATAACGATACACAGGCATCACCAAACAATGTGCAACAATATGATGCATGCATGAAACATGGCAATATGAGTGTGTTGGGCTAATGCAACTAAAGCTACCAACGCTGTCAGGACCCCGACTCGATGTCACATCGATCTAGCTGGTAACACCTCATATCACTTTGCGGCCTCACGCACGGTATCCCCACGGGTGTCGTCTTACCTTTTCCCGGGACCGTTTGCGCCTTTTGGCTCGCGTATATGAAAGTGTCGCTAGCATCCATATGATAAAGAGCCCGGGCTGACATGACTAGTCGTAAACCCAAAGTGGCACAGACTTACAGGGACAGGCATCCATGACCCAGCTTCGAACGTGTCGGTCATCAGCAGGTGGGTCCGGGCTGTAGCACTGGGCTAGCAGGACTCCGGTAAACCGGGCTGTAGCGGGCTAACAGGACTCCGGTACTCAAAGCGTGACATTTCCCCGAAGGGACAGACACAGGAACGAAGAAGGACACATGCCGGCCAGCCTAAGTGTTCCAGAGCAGTAGCAAGCTACCATGGCTCAGCGGTAACACTAGGAGACATTTCCCGGTAAGAGAGGCTACTAAAGATAAACAACTAGATAGTCAGATCCCACACATACCAAGCATTTCAATCATACACACAATATGCTCGATATGTGCAAATACAACGAAGCATCACAACATGACTCTACGACACAAGTACTTTATTTAAGGCTCAGAGGGCCATACATAACATACACAAAGGTACGGTCTCACGACCCAACATACAAGTCATACAGTCATACAAACCAGCAGCGGAAGTAACTTGTCTGAGTACAGACAACTAGTAAAATAAAAGAGGCTTGGAAAGCCTAGCTATACTACGTGGTCCTTCACAAGCTCAGGGTCACCACCTGGGTCTTTAGCCTACTCGTTGATGTCAACGTCTACATAGAACCCATCAGAAGGGGTTGCAGCGTCTTCTGTAAAAATGTAAATTATAGCAACATGAGTACAAAGGTACTCAGCAAGACTTACATCAGATCCTACATACATGCATATTATCAAGAAGGGTTGGTGGAGTTATTGCAGCAAGCCAGCTTTGACTCTTGGCTAGACTATCCTACGATACTTCAACTTGAAATGGTTTTTCGCACACGAGTCCACTACTCACCACTTCAATACACTACCGAGGATCCACCTCCGTCTTCCTACGGAAGAGCCATCCTCGGCACTCACACTTATCTTGAGGCTTTTAACAGTTTCCATTTACTTGTCTATGAACTATATAGGCAACCAAGTAGTCCTTTACTGCGGACGCGGCTATTCGAATAGATCATGTTAACCCTGCAGGGGTGTACTCCTTCATACACGCTCTCACCACTTACCGTCGTTTACACGACATGTACTCGGCAACCTTCAAGCGGAAGCCCAACGTGGGTGTCGGCCACGACCTACCTAATCACCTAAGCCTCCAGTCCAGGTTTATCGCCTATCCAGGTTCCATCCGCAGGGAGTCCGGCCGAGGTTTCCCATACGGCCCCGAACGATGTGAACAGGGTTCCCGAGATACCTAATGGGTATTCGGTACACCGTGCCACGTACCTACCGCATCACAGCCCACCCCTACGGTCAGCGCTATCCACGGCCTCCAGTAGGCTACAAACACCAGAAACTACTTGCAACTCCTGGACGGAGAACTAGGGTGAATAAGAAGCCGAGAGGGTCCATTGGTTTCGGGCCCACTGCATGGTAGTAGCTGATTCTTAAATCACACATACAGATCTCAGTGCTTAAGGTCGGCTTCAATGAAACAACCCACCATGTACTCCTACATGGCCTCTCATCGATACCTTTACCAAATCGTGTTCACCACACCACTCTCATTACCGACATAAACATTTCACTCTAGCCCATCACCCAGATGAACCAGACCTGACACGACTCTAAGCATAGCAGGCATAGCAAGGTAGGAACAACACATACATATGGCTCAAACAACTCCTACACATGCTAGTGGGTTTCATCTAGTTACTGTGGCAATGACAGGTCATGCAGAGGAAATGGGTTCAACTACCGTAGCACACAGCAGTTTGAAACGCGTTGTCTTAATGCAGTAAAAGAGAGCAGGAGCGAGAACATGGGATTGTATCGATATGATCAAATGGTTGGTTGCTTGCCTGACGGGTCGGTGCACTGGTATTGCTCTTCGTCGGGGTTATCACGGTACTCCTCGGGGGCAGAACCTGCCGCAGAGAGCACCGATACACAAACATTACCAAACAGTATGCAACAATATGATGCATGCATGAGACATGGCAAAATGAGTGTATTGGGCTAATGCAACTAGGAACAGATGGGTTTGAACTAATTTGAACCATTGATTCAAAGTTCAAACTCATAAGTTGCCATTTAAGGTGTTTTATCTTGTTCTGTGATAATCAGCAGGTTAGCTTGTTTAAACATGCATGAAACCAGTACAGATGGAAAGATTGGATTTTTCTGATCATTTTTCATATATAATTTGTCCAATTTGGAGTTACAGAATAAAAGTTATGAATTTTTGAAGTTTAAATAATATTCTGGAATTTCTTGATTTAAATTAAATCCAGAAAATCAATTACTGCGTCAGCCTGACGTCAGTGTGACGTCAGCAGGTCAACGGAACAGGTCTGGGTCAAACCTGACAGTGGGTCCCGCATGTCAGGGTGGTTATTTTAATTAAGATTTAATTAAAACTAATCCTGTATAATTAACAGGGCTGGGCCCCACCTGTCATTGACTCAGGGGAGTCAACCAGGGCCCACCCGTGGTCAAAGTCAAAGCCAGCGACGCCGGCGTTTAGCCGCCGGCGAGCCCGACGCGGCGGCGGGAGTGGTTTTGGCCATTTCGGCCACCAAATGGGCCGCGGAGACCACCGGAGTGGAGCTGAGGACAAACCGCAGCTCTTGGCGGAGTTCGTTGGGGTCGGGGTGGCCGGAGTTGGCGCCGGCGACGACTTTGGCGGCCACCGGGGTTCGGTCGAAGATGAACTTGGCGCTAGAGGGGTCGGTGAGGCTCGTGGAGTGGCTAGCTAGGTGTTGTGGGACTCGGTGAGTAAGATGGACACCATCTTGTGGCCGGAGTGTGGCCGGAAGCACGTCGGCGACGAGGTCCGGGACGGCGCGTGCGGGTGAGCTTAATGTGCTCGCTGTGGTGCACGAGAGAGAGAAAGAGAGGAAGGGGAAGTTAGCCCAGCTCACTGTGGTCTTGATGGAAAGGACGGCGTGGTCGGGGACGAGCTGCTGCGGCGGCGACGGCGAAGGGGATCTCCGGCGATGGCGGTTCGGGCGAGGTTGGTGCGGCGGCTTCGGGGCACGCGAGCGCTCGGGGCTCGGCTAGCTCGAAGAAGTAGAGAACGGCGGAGCTTCTGGACACGGTGGCGCGGCGTGGAGACGACGGGGAGCACGGCTACGGCGGCGGTGCGGCGACGGTGGCGTCGGCCATGGCGTGGGAGCGCGAGGGAGAGGAACTGGGGGCGAATGGAGGTGTCCAGGAGGGTCGGGGCGCGACGTGGAGCTCGTCCAGGCCATCAGGGCGGCGAGAGGGGGAGGCAGGGCGGCGTGCAGCTGCGTGGCGAGCTGCGGTGCCGCCGCCGAGCACCTTGGCTGCCTGCCTGGCGAGCCAAGCAGCTCGCTGGAGCGGTGGCCGGGCTGGGCCGGCCAGGTCGGCTTGCTGGTGGGCCTGCGGTGGCGCCAGGTAAGTTTTCCCCTTTTTTTTCTGTTTCTGTTTTTATTTAATGTATCTGCAACTTTGTTGAATTTAATAAAATACCTAGGCAACTTCAAAAATCACCAAACTATTCCTAGCCCATAGTTGGATTATTTCCAACATGAAACATTTTAGTTTGGAGATATTTGAGCATTTAAATATTTTATATAATTTTAAATGCCCAAATTCAAATATTTATGATTTAATTCAAAAACCCTAGGATGGCCTAGGAAAATGTTCACCACTTTTGGCAGAGGTTCTGAACCAAGACAAAAATGATGGGCATTTTAGAAGGGCATTTCAGGTTCATTGAAAATTATTTTAGTAACCCTAGTTGGTTTCAGAGGGGACTGGGGGTTCTGTCATCCCCATTTCAAGTTTCTGATGAAAAAGTAAACATGATGCAACACTCTAATGCATGGCTAACTAGGATGTGACAACTCACCCCCACTCAAAAGAGTCTCGTCCCGAGATTTGGGTTCCTCCGGGAAGAAGGCGGGATACTCGAGTCGAAGACGATCCTCCCTTTCCCAAGTTGCTTCATCCTCAGAATGGTGCGACCATTGAACCTTGAGAAACTTGATATTATGACGTCGAGTGGTACGTTCGGCCTGATCGAGGATACGAATGGGGTACTCTCGATATGTAAGATTATCTTGGAGATCAAGCGTTTCGTGGTCCACTCCACGGATAGGATCCGAGAAGCAACGCCTGAGTTGAGAAACGTGGAAGACATCATGGACTCTGGAGAGGTGCGGAGGTAGTTCCAATTGGTAGGCAACTTCCCCTCGTTTGGCGAGAATGCGAAAAGGTCCAATGTAACGAGGAGCCAATTTGCCTTTGATACCAAAACGATGGGTTCCCTTCAGAGGGGTGACCCGAAGATAAGCCTTCTCGTCAACCTCGAAAGTCATAGTCCTATGTTTTCGGTCATATTGACTCTTTTGACGAGATTGGGCTCTTTTCAACTTTTCACGAACGATACGAACTTGTTCTTCTGCTTCCTGAATCATATCCGGGCCAAAGAATTGTCTTTCCCCGGTCTCTGACCAGTTAAGGGGTGTTCGACACCGTCGTCCATAGAGAACTTCAAAAGGGGCTTTACCCAAGCTAGATTGATAGCTGTTGTTGTAAGCGAATTCGGCAAATGGAAGGCACTTCTCCCAGTCCATTCCGAATGAGATAACAGAGGCTCGAAGCATGTCTTCTAGAATCTGGTTGACGCGTTCCACTTGACCACTCGACTGAGGGTGGAAGGCGGTGCTAAAGGAGAGACGGGTTCCCATAGCATTTTGGAAACTTTCCCAAAATCGAGAGGTGAAAAGACTTCCTCGATCCGAGTTAATTTCCAAAGGAACACCATGGAGAGACACTATTCGGGAGATGTATAAGTCTGCCAGCTGACTAGCGGTTATACACTCTCGAACAGGTAGGAAATGGGCTACTTTGGAAAGACGATCGACCACGACGAAAATAGCATTATTCCCTCTCTTGGTCCTGGGAAAACCGGTAATGAAATCCATACCAATTTTATCCCATTTCCATTCAGGAATAGCTAAGGGTTGAAGGGTGCCAGCAGGCCGTTGGTGCTCTGCTTTTACACGACGACAGACGTCGCAATTTGCAATATACTGAGCGATTTCTCTCTTCATCCTAGTCCACCAGAACCTCTGGCGTAGGTCCTGATACATCTTAGTGCTACCGGGATGAATGGTGAGAGGAGATTCATGAGCTTCCTTAAGGATCAAACGCCTCAGGTTTCGCACTTTGGGAACCACTAGTCGATTCCCGAAGTATACGACCCCTTGATCATTAATGGAGAAGCAATTCGCAATTCCTTTCCGAATGTTTCTCTTGATGCGGGAGATTCCCGGATCTACCTTCTGTGCCTTGATAATCTAATCCGTAAGGGTAGGTTTTGCCACCAAGGTGGAAAGAAAACCTTGAGGAACAATGTGAAGGTTAAGCTTCCGAAATTCCTCATGGAGAAGCGGTTGACTTTGTTGTAACATTAGGTTGTTACAATAAGATTTACGACTTAGCGCATCAGCCATGACGTTGGCTTTCCCTGGGGTGTAGGTTATTCCTAAGTCGAAGTCTGTGATCAATTCAACCCAACATCTTTGCCTGAGATTCAGATCCGGTTGGGTGAAAATGTACTTCAGACTTTGGTGATCAGTGAATATTTCGCAACGATTACCAAGGAGGTAATGTCGCCAGGTCTTAAGTGCATAGACTACAGCTGCAAGCTCTAGATCATGAGTAGGATAATTCTCCTCATGTGGGTGCAATTGCCGTGAAGCGTAGGCAATTACGTGTCGATCTTGCATGAGAATGCAACCTAGTCCTTGTCGCGAGGCGTCGCAGTAGATAACAAAATCCTTGGAGAAGTCTGGCGGTACCAGTACGGGAGCAGAGGTCAGGCGTCTTTTCAGTTCCTGAAAGCTGTGCTCACATTGTGGAGTCCATTCGAACTTCTTATCTTTCTTGAGGAGTTCGGTTAGAGGTTTGGCAACCTTGGAGAAGTTCTCGACAAAGCGACGACAATAGCTCGCTAAGCCCAGAAAACTCCGAACTTGCTTGACCGATTCAGGTGGAGTCCAATTAAGGACGGCTTGAACTCGCTCAGGGTTAACAGCAATACCTTTACCAGATATTACATGACCCAGATAGGTCACTTCTGACAACCAGAATTCACATTTAGAAAATTTGGCATAAAGGCGATGCTCTCGAAGTTTCTTCAACACTAGCCTTAGATGTTCGGCATGTTCTTCCTCGTTCTTGGAGTAGATGAGTATATCATCGAGGTAAACCACGACGAATTTATCCAAATATTCCATGAAGATTGAGTTCATTAACCGAGAAAAGGTGGCTGGAGCGTTGGTTAAACCGAAGGACATGACGGTGTACTCGTATTGGCCATAACGAGTAACAAAGGCCGTTTTAGGAATGTCCCCGTTTCTGATTTTGATTTGATGGTAGCCCAACCTCAAATCCATCTTGGAGAAGACTGAGGATCCAGCGAGCTGATCATACAGGTCGTTGATCCTGGGAAGCGGATATTTGTTCTTGATTGTGACCAAATTGACAGGTCGGTAATCTACAACCATCCGGTCCGTACCATCCTTCTTCTTGACGAAGAGGACGGGGCAAGCCCACGGAGATGAGCTAGGTCGGATGAAACCCTTTTTCAAGGACTCATCGAGTTGTTTCTTAAGCTCGGCTAGTTCTAGGGGTGCCATCTTATAAGGTCTTCTAGCAATCGGAACGGTTCCGGGGATGAGGTCTATTACGAACTCAACATCCCTGTCAGGTGGAACACCTGGCAATTCCTCTGGGAAGACATCCGGGAAGTCACGGACTACCGACACGTCCTCAAGGTCTGGCAAAGGGCTGGAGTTAAGAGAATATAATTGTCGCTTGGCTATTCGGGTCAAGACATTGACTATCTTCCCCGAAGGATGGGTGAGTTGAACAGTCCTAGAGAAGCAATCAATTTTGGCTTGATGAGCTGACATCCAGTCCATACCCAAAATGATATTAATATCTGAAGATTTAAGGGCTATCAAAGACGCGAGGAAAACAAGTCTGTCGACTTGGATTTCATTTCCATGGCTTACTCTAGAAGTTTGCCATTTGGATCCCGGAGTTTGAATTACCATAGAGGTTGGCATATCACCGAATGCGACGTTATGCAACCGAGCATAGTTTTCAGATATAAAAGAATGAGAGGCTCCTGTATCGAAAAGAACAGATGCCGGGTGGCAATTAACAAGAAGCGTACCGAGAACGACGTTGGGATCCTCTTGAGCTTCTTCGGCAGAGATACAGTTGACATGGCCACGTGAAGCGGTGACCGGCTTGGCGTGGAATATTTTTCCTGTCGGCTTGCCACGGCCAACAGCTTTAGCAGACTGGTTGGGGTTGGTCTGGGGGCACTCACGCATATAGTGACCAGATTCCCCACACTTGAAACAAGTCACAGAGCTGGTACGTGGAGGAACATTGTTGGTTGGACCCCCATAGGGCTTGGCCGGTGCAGACTGTTGAACGGGGCGAGGCGCCTGGAAGGATGGCCTCGGTGTGAACCTGGGTGGCAGGGCGGTGTTGGGTACCCACACGCGGCGCTTCTGAGGACCAGCACCGGATGAGGAACCCATATCACGGCCATGCTTGCGTGTTGCGTCATAGTCAGTCTGACCAGTTTCAGCACTGATGGCTTTGTTGACAAGTTTCTGAAAAGATGTGCACTCATGCAGACGGAGGTCGCGGCGAAACTCAGGACTAAGGCCCTTATGGAACCTTGCTTGCTTCTTGGCATCAGTAGACACTTCCTCAGTTGCATATCGTGCGAGATTACCAAACTCCCTGCTGTAAGCATCCACAGAAAGTCGGCCTTGGGTGAAACTGCAAAATTCTTCACGTTTACGGTCCATGAGACCCTCCGGAATGTGATGTTCACGGAAAGCCTCACTGAACTCAGCCCAAGTAGTGACATGGCCCGCCGGGCGCATAGCTCCATAATTCTCCCACCATAGACTGGCGGGGCCTTCAAGATGATATGCAGCAAAGGTGACCTTGTCAGCCTCCGCTACCAGCGCGGAACGCAGTTTGTGAGCGATACTGCGAAGCCAGTCATCAGCGTCGAGAGGCTCGACGGAGTGGTGGAACGTGGGTGGATGCAATTTGATAAAATCACTGAGTGACACCACGTTGGTCCTCTGAAGGTGTGCTGTATTCTGTTCAATACGCTCCAACAAACGGTTGGTCTCCCGCTTGTTTCTCTCAGCTTCCATCATAACCTCGGCTAGTGAAGGGGGATGAGGCAGATTTGCATCCCTGACTTCACTGCCTTCGGCCTGCTCTTGAGAAGCAGGGTTAGCGCGCATGTTGACCATCCTAGGTAAACAAGACAATGATTTAGTCAGGATGATAAAATTCCAACATAGGATACAAAATGTAAGGAATAACTCGGAATGCAAGATGATCATCCGTATGACATGGTAGATACAGAAACTGCTTCTTTTATTCCATCGTCATACACACCATACAGGGTTTAGTACAAGACCAAACAAAGTACTATTACGGTGAAAAGAGGATTACATCTCATCGGAGGCATCCCAAGCTCCTATACATTATTTTTCTACACCTCCGGAAAGAGTACAAGCTAGGTCATATCCCACGAGTCACGCGGGACGATAGAAGACACAGCTAGTGCGAACTAGTGATACTACCGCTAACTCAGACCGATCCGTAGTAGTCCTCGTAGAAGTCACCTCCATAGCCTGGAAGCTCAACATGATCATCCGGAAACAGACGATCTCGCGGAGCTTGTGGACCATAGGGGCTAGGATGAGGTCTTGGACCAACAGACGGTGGCCTGCGGGGACCGCGAGGTGGGGTGATGCCTCCTACATCACGCCAAACCATCACGTCTGGCAGAGCAGATCTCACAGGATAGAGATCGCGCATATCTGAATATCCAGCTTGCACCGCCGGTGCGAACCGAGTCAAAGTGGCCCAGTGGTCAGCACGGGTATGGAAGAGCTCTAACCTCAAGGCCCAATTTTCACGGTCCTTATCCTCGAGCATCTCAGCAGTGGTGCGAGTCCGTGAATCCTCCTGAGTGGGGTCAGCACAGATAGCCTGGAGATACCCTTGTGCTCCCGGAAGTGATCCTGGCATATACCGGAAATCAGAGTCCCGAAATAGTCCAGATCTGACTCGCACAATGGTCATCATAGAGTAGGCGGCGTCCTGCACAGCCATCTCAATAGTAACCCCGAGTCCATAGGAGCAGTGAAGGGGCTCGGTGGATCCAGGATAGGATGGAAATATCCTGACAGTGCAGAGATACTGGCTTTGATTAAAGTCTCGGAATTGCTCTTCGACCGTGTACTCAGGATACCAGCGGTATCCAGCCTCAGTCATTACCCTGACCAACTTGGCAGTATGGCCGGGTACATCTAGGCATCGAGTCAGGCGAACCACTTGATTGAGGTCGCGAGTGGCCATCTGAAAGCACAATCATAATGCAAGGGCATTAGAATTTCTAGCAAAATTTCGGCAGCATAACAGCTGTAAATGCTCAAGAAGGATTTTGAGACATTTGACAAAGGATTACATACACACTCATCATCATCATAACAAAGTTCTGAATCCATTCTAACAACATAATGTGGTAGTAGAACTGAACTAGGCTTGTATCCATCAAACTTATAAGGTACTACTGATTAGTAACACGTGATCCTGATAGAGAGAACAGATCCTAATTCCTTATCCCCCGGTGGAAGAATGGACTGACTCAGATCAGAATGTCATAAGATAAAGGAGTAAAAAGAGCCTTACGTTCCAACCCACAAACAATTCCCCTACATATAACTAAAGAATTTCTAGACTCAACATCGACCAGTTTGGCTTGGAGAACCTACAGGCAGTCCGGCTCTGATGCCAACGCTGTCAGGACCCCGACTCAATGTCACATCGATCTAGCCGGTAACACCTCATATCACTTTGCGGCCTCACGCACGGTATCCCCATGGGTGTCGCCTTACCTTTGCCCGGGACCGTTTGCGCCTTTTGGCTCACGTATATGATAGTGTCGCTAGCATCCATATGATAAGGAGTCCGGGCTGACATGACTAGTCGTAAACCCAAAGTGGCACAGACTTACAGGGACAGGCATCCATGACCCAGCTTCGAACGTGTCGGTCATCAGCAAGTGGGTCCGGGCTGTAGCACTGGGCTAGCAGGACTCCGGTAAACCGGGCTGTAGCGGGCTAACAGGACTCCGGTACTCATAGCGTGACATTTCCCCGAAGGGACAGACACAGGAACGAAGAAGGACACATGCCGGCCAGCCTAAGTGTTCCAGAGCAGTAGCAAGCTACCATGGCTCAGCGGTAACACTAGGAGACATTTCCCGGTAAGAGAGGCTACTGAAGATAAACAACTAGATAGTCAGATCCCACACATACCAAGCATTTCAATCATACACACAATATGCTCGATATGTGCAAATACAACGAAGCATCACAACATGACTCTACGACACAAGTACTTTATTTAAGGCTCAGGGAGCCATACATAACATACACAAAAGTACGGGTCTCACGACCCAACATACAAGTCATACAGTCATACAAACCAGCAGCGGAAGTAACTTGTCTGAGTACAGACAACTAGTAAAATAAAAGAGGCTTGGAAAGCCTAGCTATACTACGTGGTCCTTCACAAGCTCAGGGTCACCACCTGGGTCTTTAGCCTACTCGTTGATGTCAACGTCTACATAGAACCCATCAGAAGGGGTTGCAGCGTCTTCTGTAAAAATGTAAATTATAGCAACATGAGTACAAAGGTACTCAGCAAGACTTACATCAGATCCTACATACATGCATATTATCAAGAAGGGTTGGTGGACTTATTGCAGCAAGCCAGCTTTGACTCTTGGCTAGACTATCCTACGATACTTCAACTTGAAATGGTTTTTCGCACACGAGTCCACTACTCACCACTTCAATACACTACCGAGGATCCACCTCCGTCTTCCTACGGAAGAGCCATCCTCGGCACTCACACTTATCTTGAGGCTTTTAACAGTTTCCATTTACTTGTCTATGAACTGTATAGGCAACCAAGTAGTCCTTTACCGCGGACGCGGCTATTCGAATAGATCATGTTAACCCTGCAGGGGTGTACTCCTTCATACACGCTCTCACCACTTACCGTCGTTTACACGACATGTACTCGGCAACCTTCAAGCGGAAGCCCAACGTGGGTGTCGGCCACGACCTACCTAATCACCTAAGCCTCCAGTCCAGGTTTATCGCCTATCCAGGTTCCATCCGCAGGGAGTCCGGCCAAGGTTTCCCATACGGCCCCGAACGATGTGAACAGGGTTCCCGAGATACCTAACGGGTATTCGGTACACCGTGCCACGTACCTACCGCATCACAGCCCACCCCTACGGTCAGCGCTGTCCACGGCCTCCAGTAGGCTACAAACACCAGAAACTACTTGCAACTCCTGGACGGAGAACTAGGGTGAATAAGAAGCCGAGAGGGTCCATTGGTTTCGGGCCCAATGCATGGTAGTAGCTGCTTCTTAAATCACACATACAGATCTCAGTGCTTAAGGTCGGCTTCAATGAAACAACCCACCATGTACTCCTACATGGCCTCTCATCGATACCTTTACCAAATCGTGTTCACCACACCACTCTCATTACCGACATAAACATTTCACTCTAGCCCATCACCCAGATGAACCAGACCTGACACGACTCTAAGCATAGCAGGCATAGCAAGGTAGGAACAACACATACATATGGCTCAAACAACTCCTACACATGCTAGTGGGTTTCATCTAGTTACTGTGGCAATGACAGGTCATGCAGAGGAAATGGGTTCAACTACCGTAGCACACAGCAGTTTGAAACGTGTTGTCTTAATGTAGTAAAAGAGAGCAGGAGCGAGAACATGGGATTGTATCGATATGATAAAATGGTTGGTTGCTTGCCTGACGGGTCGGTGCACTGGTATTGCTCTTCGTCGGGGTTATCACGGTACTCCTTGGGGGCAGAACCTGCCGCAGAGAGCACCGATACACAAACATTACCAAACAGTATGCAACAATATGATGCATGCATGAGACATGGCAAAATGAGTGTATTGGGCTAATGCAACTAGGAACAGATGGGTTTGAACTAATTTGAACCATTGATTCAAAGTTCAAACTCATAAGTTGCCATTTAAGGTGTTTTATCTTGTTCTGTGATAATCAGCAGGTTAGCTTGTTTAAACATGCATGAAACCAGTACAGATGGAAAGATTGGATTTTTCTGATCATTTTTCATATATAATTTGTCCAATTTGGAGTTACAGAATAAAAGTTATGAATTTTTGAAGTTTAAATAATATTCTGGAATTTCCTGATTTAAATTAAATCCAGAAAATCAATTACTGCGTCAGCCTGACGTCAGTGTGACGTCAGCAGGTCAACGGAACAGGTCTGGGTCAAACCTGACAGTGGGTCCCGCATGTCAGGGTGGTTATTTTAATTAAGATTTAATTAAAACTAATCCTGTATAATTAACAGGGCTGGGCCCCACCTGTCATTGACTCAGGGGAGTCAACCAGGGCCCACCCGTGGTCAAAGTCAATGCCAGCGACGCCGGCGTTTAGCCGCCGGCGAGCCCGACGCGGCGGCGGGAGTGGTTTTGGCCATTTCGGCCACCAAATGGGCCGCGGAGACCACCGGAGTGGAGCTGAGGACAAACCGCAGCTCTTGGCGGAGTCCGTTGGGGTCGGGGTGGCCGGAGTTGGCGCCGGCGACGACTTTGGCGGCCACCGGGGTTCGGTCGAAGATGAACTTGGCGCTAGAGGGGTCGGTGAGGCTCGTGGAGTGGCTAGCTAGGTGTTGTGGGACTCGGTGAGTAAGATGGACACCATCTTGTGGCCGGAGTGTGGCCGGAAGCACGTCGGCGACGAGGTCCGGGACGGCGCGTGCGGGTGAGCTTAATGTGCTCGCTGTGGTGCACGAGAGAGAGAAAGAGAGGAAGGGGAAGTTAGCCCAGCTCACTGTGGTCTTGATGGAAAGGACGGCGTGGTCGGGGACGAGCTGCTGCGGCGGCGACGGCGAAGGGGATCTCCGGCGATGGCGGTTCGGGCGAGGTTGGTGCAGCGGCTTCGGGGCACGCGAGCGCTCGGGGCTCGGCTAGCTCGAAGAAGTAGAGGACGGCGGAGCTTCTGGACACGGTGGCGCGGCGTGGAGACGACGGGGAGCACGGCTACGGCGGCGGTGCGGCGACGGTGGCGTCGGCCATGGGCGTCGGCCATGGCGTGGGAGCGCGAGGGAGAGGAACTGGGGGCGAATGGAGGTGTCCAGGAGGGTCGGGGCACGACGTGGAGCTCGTCCAGGCCATCAGGGCGGCGAGAGGGGGAGGCAGGGCGGCGTGCAGCTGCGTGGCGAGCTGCGGTGCCGCCGTCGAGCACCTTGGCTGCCTGCCTGGCTAGCCAAGCAGCTCGCTGGAGCGGTGGCCGGGCTGGGCCGGCCAGGTGGGCTGGCTGGTGGGCCTGCGGTGGCGCCAGGTAAGTTTTCCCCTTTTTTTTCTGTTTCTGTTTTTATTTAATGTATCTGCAACTTTGTTGAATTTAATAAAATACCTAGGCAACTTCAAAAGTCACCAAACTATTCCTAGCCCATAGTTGGATTATTTCCAACATGAAACATTTTAGTTTGGAGATATTTGAGCATTTAAATATTTTATATAATTTTAAATGCCCAAATTCAAATATTTATGATTTAATTCAAAAACCCTAGGATGGCCTAGGAAAATGTGCACCACTTTTGGCAGAGGTTCTGAACCAAGACAAAAATGATGGGCATTTTAGAAGGGCATTTCAGGTTCATTGAAAATTATTTTAGTAACCCTAGTTGGTTTCAGAGGGGACTGGGGGTTCTGTCATCCCCATTTCAAGTTTCTGATGAAAAAGTAAACATGATGCAACACTCTAATGCATGGCTAACTAGGATGTGACAATATCAATCAAGCAGGACGTAGGGTTTTACCTCCATCAAGAGGGCCCGAACCTGGGTAAAACATCGTGTCCCTTGTATCCTATTACCATTGATCCTAAGACGCACTGCTTGGGACCCCCTACCCGAGATCCGCCGGTTTTGACACCGACACTCACCCCACAGCTACGTTCGCATGCCCTACGGCTTGCCGAACGTGGCTGCGATGTGGCAGCGCCTCATGAGGAGCATCCTGGAGGCTCAGGAGGCCAGGCGTTCTGCAGTCCTGGCGGAGATGGAGATGGTTCGCGAGGAGCCACCAGCGCCTCCGGAGCCTCCCGAGGCTCCTGGGCCTGGGGGCTCGTGAAGATCGGCTCCCGCAGCCCGCTACGTCTGCTACTTCAACACCCCTTCGTCGCCGACACTATCAGGTGAAATCTTTCAAGTTTCATTTATAGCTGGGAGCGCCCTCAGGGATGCATCATTCCCAGGCTGTGTGGGTCCGTCCCTACGGCGTGTATCCCTTTTCCTCGTGTTCTTAGCTTACTTTGTTGGGGGCGCCCCTCAGGCTGCATCATCCCCAAGTCGCTCGGGTCAGACCCAGTGACGTGTATCCCTCTTGCGTTTATTTTTGGGCCATGCATTTGACCCATCATGCTTGTTATTTGGTGTCTGTCCGTGGCACCTCTTCTTCCTTGATGTCGGCAGCTTGCACGTTAAAGGGGGGGGTACCTGAGCATCGCGACTTAGGGCTCCTACCAGCTCTCCAGTCCTCACCCTCTGGCTTTGTCCACGGCATCCCGCCCCGGCAAACCAGCGACGGCTGAGACTAGCTCGAGGGCCGGTACCCAAGTACGTAGAGCGTCGACATCTAACCAAGCTTGCGCGTCAAAGGGGGGGGGTACCTGAGCATCGCGACTCAGGGCTCCTACCG
>NC_041393.1:661803073-661822613 GCF_002162155.2 Triticum dicoccoides
CGGCATCACGCCCCGGCAAACCAGCAACGGCTGAGACCAGCTCGAGGGCCGGCTCCCGAGGACGTTGAGCGTCGACATCTAACCAAGCTTGCGCGTTAAAGGGGGGTGCCTGAGCATCGAGACTCAGGGCTCCTACCGGCTCTCCAGCCCTCACCCTCTGGCTTTGCCCACGGCATCGTGCCCCGGCAAACCAGCGACGGCTGAGACCAGCTCGAGGGCGGGACCCGAGGACGTAGAGCATCCGCATCTGGCCAAATTTGCAGGAACACATCACAAGTTAAGGCCCAGTGCGAGGCGCAACCCGCCTTGGGGTAGGGCCCCGTGAGTCCCGCGCTGGCTCACGGGTGTCCCGATACACCTCGTCAGGCCTTTAGTGCCTTGTCGCCTCTCCAAAGCAACTAACGGCTGACCGCCGCTTGTCATAGCCGACTTTTGCTCTTTTTGTGGTGGGTTTGCAGTATCCCCCCAAGGAGAAGCGCCAGGCGAGGCCCTCAAGGCGTCCTCTTCACTCTCGTCTGTGTTAAAGGGGGGGTACCTGAGCATCGCGACTCTGGGCTCCTACCGGCTCTCCAGCCCTCACCCTCTGGCTTTGCCCATGGCATCGCGCCCCGGCAAACCAGCGACGGCTGAGACCCGCTCGAGGGCCAGGACCCGAGGACATAGAGCAGAAACGGGAGCAGAGGCGAGAGGAAAGAGGAACACGGAGACCTCGCCAGGCAGCCCCTCGCCAGCCAAGGCACAGACCTAGCGCCACACCAGGAAGCCTTTCCTGACTCTCGAGATAAGTCACTCTCCGGAAACACTAGCTATCGCAGCACCGTCACCGCATCCAATGCAATCCCGTGTTAGCAACTTCACATTCCTTTCTCACCGAACGATAGCTACTTGAGCGCTAAAGGGGACCTCCTGAGCATCACGACTCAGGGGCTCTTACTGGACCCCGGGCCGCTCACCTCCTGGCCTTGACCACGGCATCGCGACCTGGCATACCAGCGACGGCTGAAGCCGCCTTGGGACTGGGACCTGTCGGCCCAGAGCGCCAAGCCCTCGTGAGGTTCGAAAGGAAGAAACTAAGCTAAGACGGAATAAGCATCTCGCACTGCTTCATGATAAGGATCATATTGACAAACAGAGCTACAGACACCTTACAAGCCCCCACGGGATGTATTCTTGGCTCCTCGTAGGGACAAAAGATGCGTATCCTAAGGAGTCCTAACTACAGGAACTGTCGCGGCAGACGCCATCATCAACAGTGGGCCGCCAGGCACCGGCGCCAACCTCATCCAGATCAGAGACGGCGGTAGCCTAACGAGCCCGTCCTGCTCCGAGAGCGGCGCAGGCTCGAGGGCTCGTAGCTATTGTCCCTCGTCTCCGGAGTCGCGAAGAGCTCGGCGGAGTCACTGGATCCTCCGGCGCCCTCGCCGCTTGAGGATCTACTGGAAGAATGTACGACGGCAGGCCTGGTCCTTGCCGCTCCGAGGCTTCTGCCGCTGCCTCTGGGACAGCACTCCAGCCGACGCCCATCTTTGTCGAAGACCTTGAAGAGCATCATGGAAGCACCGACGAACTCCAGGTGGATCACGAGGGCGACCCTCGTCCTGCAAACTCGGGCGATCTCGCCCCAGCCCCGGGTCATGAAGAACTTACCTAGAGCGACGACCTCGACATCCGCATCGGTCGCAGGAGTCTGGCAATCGGCATGCTGCAGCCAGATCCTGAAAGGCCCCCTCGGCGGAATCTCGAAGGCGAAGGAAGGAGGAAGGCGAATCCAAGATCGAGGAGGCATGGCGGCGTGGATCACAAACTCTTGGGAGGAGCCCTCAGCATGGACTCCAGGAGGGACAACGCGCACCGCCGTGACCCACCGGCGCCGACGGCGGTGTCGTCCATGGCGCTCGGCATCAGCTCCTGCAGGGCCCTCAATGTGGGCGTACAAGGGTAGCAGAAACCCTGGCGGAGGCCGCTCGCACCAAGGCCTCGACACCTCCTGCCGCACGCCCTCATCTCGGCGGCAGAGGACCAACCGCTTCTTTGGCGGAAGCGGGTCGGGGCCATCTCGGGTGGGCCTTTCCCTTCTCTTCTGCGGAAAACCGGCGTATCGGAGCCATGGCGGCAAGGCGGAGCAGTGGCGAAGATGAAGAAGAGGAGAAGTAGCAGAGGAAGATGAACTGGAATGGCTCGCGCCGATCCGTACTTATAGCTAGGGGAGGCCAACCGTCGGCTTCCACGATCGCAGGTAATCATGACCACTTTTTGCATGCAGGGACGTGTCAGTTCGTGCAGTTGCCGAGGTGTCGTGGGGGAGCGGAGCCGCCCACGTCCAGTCAACCGCCACGCAGCGCCCAAGGCCGCAGGCTGTTAGGGCCCACGATGCTTCGCACTTGCCCCCTCGCCTCTCTGCTCAGCCAAGTCCGGGCGCGCCTTGGGCCCGGGGGCTACTGTCGGCGTTCTGGAAACGGGGGTCCCCAGACTTGCCTGCCTGCGGCCTGCGGCGTGGCTCAAGGGGCGGCCCAGCATGGCCCATGTCCATCAGCACGAGCTCAAGATCCTCGCGAGGAGCCAAGCCTCGCGGGGCTGACGACAGGAGGCTGCCTCAGGCACGGCCCCATCAGGCTGGCTCGCGAGGAGGCGGAGAGATCAAGGCGGGGTACCTCACGAGGTGCCCATGACGCAAGCCATGACGACCAAGGGCGCCAGGCGGGCGACAGGCCGTGCAGTGTCCTCCCTTTCCTCTTTGGTGCAAAGGGAGCAGGCGCAAGCGAGAGCATCAAGCAAAGGCATCCATTTCGGTGCAACAAGACCAAGACCAGCAGAACGGCATGATGGAGGTCATCGTGGAGCCCAAGCCAGCGTCACCACCAGAGCGTTTGGCAGGCGAGGACCAACTTTAGTCAGGATAAGTGTACTAGATGTTCCCCTTCAAAATGGCCAATTGTTGGCGCCCTTCCCACTCAATATTTGGGAGGAGGCCCAGGGCCTTTGCCTATAAATAGGACTAGCCACCACAAGAGAGGAGAGACGACAACAGAGAGAGATGACAACGGACCAATCGATTGAGAGAGCGACTGAACTCCCCATAGTAGTTCGTCGCACCAGCCAAGAACAGACCCTTACGAGGCTATTCTCCCTTGTATTGTTTATCATCAGCCCAAGAGGCAATCCACCACACCACACACTAGAGTAGGGTATTACACCACAATGGTGGCCCGAACCAGTATAAACTCTGTGTCTCTTGTGTTGTTCCTTTGATTGCTTAGATCATAGCGAGGCGGTGAGGTGCAGGTAGGCAGAGCGTGAAATCTCCGCGTGCACCCCAGTGTACGAATCTAGAGGGTGTGCCGGAACCCGAAATCCGACAACATTGTACTCGCGCATCACATCAAAAAAATGTGACACTCCAAAAAATTTGTGGTTTTTGTTTTTAGAAAGAGCCTTGCTTGGTTTTAAGAAGGTCATTTTAACCCTTCTAAAAAACCCTCTTATAAGTTTGCTCCCTCAAAAATCTTTTCTTGGATTTAGTTTCTTTTAAAAAGAAAACCTTTTGTTTTTGGGCTTTCTTTTGATTTTGATCCATTCTTGTTTACCATGCCTCTATGGTAAAACTTCCCCAAAAACGCCTCCTTCCACTTGGGTACAACCCAAACATTCTGTCCAAACTAATAAAATCCATTTTTGGATTTTATTCCAATTATTTCTCTTCCCAAAATAATTCTGTCTTTTCTTTTGAGCCTAGGTGATTTGCAAAGCAAGTACCCTAATGCTTTTGATTTTTGACCTCAACTCAACACCCCTGGATAGTCCTTTGTACCCACAACCCAGAACCATCTTGATCCACTCTTCTTCTTTTAAAAAATTTCAAATTTCACTCTCTGCAAGTTTGGACCAGATTTGCCAAATTTGGTGAAATTCATATCTACACTTCTCCAAAAATTCCACCAAAATTCAGGCAACCTCTAGTTGCAATGAGAGACCACTCCACCAAAAATCAGCTCAAGGAAAAATCCCTAGATGCCAGAATCATTCTGTCGAACACTTGGCATGCACTGTTTTTGTTCATATTCAGTAGATTCAGAGTTTCAGTGTCGTTTCTCCGACAGAACTTCAGTCACATGCCCACTGTGCATTTGGCTCAATGCTTGCAGCCCCTCCCTCTTGTCCGGAGCTCCACACGCGCGCCATGCGCCTTCCTGGCCTCGGTGGCGCCCTGTCCCGCCTACGCCGGCGTGCTTTGCGGCGGCTGAACCACCGTAATGGCCGACAGGGGACAACACCGCGGCAGATTGCCTTTCGGCGCCGCCCAATCCTCCTGGTATCTCCGCGTGGCCACCTCCTTGCCAGCGCATGCATGCAGCACCGTCGCCATGGCCTGGCACGCGCAGAGCGTGTTCTCTGCCGCCGACGGGCCGTGCTGCTGTTCCGTCGAGGGCAGGTCGTAACCCTCCCTCCCGTGCTGAGTTGGACCCTGAAATGGCACCACTGCTCCACCTAGGCGATCCTCAAGCTCCTAAGCCGACCTTCCCGCCACAGCGCCGCCGTAATCACCCGCCGGACTTATCGGTTCACGGCAACCGCCTCGGGCCGGCTATAAATAGCACCCCCCGAGCTTGCTCTCGCCCCCGCACAACTCCACCACCTCACTAGACCCCGCCTAGGCACTGGGAGAGCCTCGAGGGGCCTTTCTTCTTCGACTCCGGCCACCTCCGTCCGCCTCGGGCTCCGGCAACATTCTCTCCGGTGAGAACTTCTCCGCCGCCCTTCTCTTGCTCGTAGCCTCGTACTACCTCCAGTAGGCTAACCCCCACTTCAATTTGAACACCGCAGCTCCCTCCGGCGAGATCCACGACTGCCCGAACCGCCGTTCGCCGGAGCAAGGGCCGTCGTCGACATAGTGCTCGCCGGCGACCACCACCACCACCCAGAGACGCGGAAAGGTGCACTGATCACGAAGGTAACCCCCGATAACCTTGCCTCGCCGTGGATCGCCGCCGGCGACCACCACACCTCTCGGGCACCGTCGCGCCCTATTTTCCCCATTTGAAAGTTCAAACCTGATAGGTGGAGCCCGCTTGTCAGCCTCTCAGTCGTTTCTTTTAAACGAACCGTTTTCTGGTTTTTTCCGCAGAACCCCCTGGAAGCTTTCTGTTTCATTACAAATGGGTCCTTGGACCAAAACTCTTATAACTTTTAAACAGAAAATGAGATTTGATTGATTCTTTTTCTGTCATCTTTATTTTTCTGTCTAGTTTTTTTTCATATTTATTTGAAAAATATTTGGAAAACTTTTCTGTACACTCACGGTATTTACGTTACGTACGTATCTTTTCTTATACCGTAGATATCGGAGGAAGTGGCGGAGCCGCAAACTTCACACAGTTAAACTCCGACTACTCCTGTCGGGGAAGCTGATCCACGAACACCTATGGGACCGGCGGACTGAGCCCCTTTCGGTTCGGCGGGGGGCGGAGATCGCACGAAGAGCGGATCGAGGCGAAGCACACGAGCAGTTTACCCAGCTTCGGAGCTCTCCGGAGAGATAACACTCCTACTGCATGTCTGATTGTATTCAGTTCTTGCTCGGGAGCGCTGAGTGCTACCAGACCAAGCGTGAGTGTTTTTCTGGCTTCGAAATGAGCCGAACCCCCTCTACGTTGCACGTTGGTACACCTACCTGTATAGTGTATCCTACCTAACCCCGACGGCAGGGGACAAAGGCATTAAATGCCCGTCTGTGTCGCCCAAACAGTGCAGAAAAGGACCGTCAGGGACGCCACCGTTCGCCACGATGGTAATCTTGTCAGTGTCGCTTGCCACCGCACACTGTTGGCTGCACAGCCTCTCGCCACGCGCGCCTGGAAAGGCCCCAGGGCGACAAGTTGGTGGATGTGCTGGAGCGCAGGTACAGGGTGGTAGCTTGTCGCGGCAAGCGCCTTGCCGCGGTTGTTGTCTTGTCGCGCCCGGAAGCTTGTCGCTCACCGGGCTTTGCCGGGACGCGTGGCACGTCGCGGCAAGTTCCCTGAGATGCCTTGGTTGGCCTTCTCGGCAAGCTCCTCTTGCCGGGGTCTTGTCTCTTGGATTGAATACTTTGTTCTTGAATGGCTCCAAAGGAACCATGGAGGACCTTGGTGGTCGCCCGTCAAGCCTTGCCGCAGGGTGCTGCAACTGCCCGTGCACAAGTTCGGGATACTAGGGTACCCCTACTCTAGTACACCGATAGGAGCCCCCGGGCCTGGGCCACACATGGTGCCGAGCGCTGTTGGGCCAGGCCCAAAGCAGGGCACGGGCACGCGCGGCCTGGGTTACGCCGTATCTCACTCCGCATCCACCGCGCCCTCCCCCAACGGCACGCGTCGAATGCGGCGTCGTGGGAGAGATCGTAGGTGGTTTCTTTATTCGGAAGGCCGTAACGTCCGCCCCCTCCCTCGTTATAAGCAGGGGAAACAGGGGCAGTTCGTCCCCCTCACCGGTTGCTACTTCCAATCTCGAAAATCTCTGCCGCTCTCCCCCTTCTTCCCAAAGTCGAAAGAGAGCAGCGCTCTGCCCCCCATCGCCACCAGCGCCACCGACGCCGCCGATCTCCCCCGCCACCTCCGCCATGGCTCCGAAAGCTGACAAGGGGAAGGGCGTGAAGTCAGCCGAGGCGCAGCGGCTCCTGGCGCTGCGAAAGGACCGGGCCATCTTCCCCCCTCAGCTCGACGCGAAGGAGCTGAGGGAGTACTACTACCTCTTCTGGTCGACGGAGACGCGAGCGCATCCGCGCACGAGGGTACTCTCAGCCGCCGCTTCGAGACTGGCTCCGAACGGGTACCCATTCTTCGCGTTGTTCTTCTACTATGGGCTCTGCCCGCCCTTCTCTGAATTCTTTTGCGACATCATGAACACCTACGGGTTCCGCCTCCTTGATTTCACCCCCAACGCCGTTATGACCATGGCAGTTTTTGCACGTCTCTGCGAAAACTTTGTCGGAGTCCACCCAAACGTAGCCCTTTTCCGCCACTTCTTTATCCCCCGAGTCGAGAGAGGACATCCCCTTGCTGGCGGAATCGCCTTGATCTCGAGGGTCGGCAAAAAGGAAGCTTATCTGGAGGGAGAGCTCCGCAGCAAGTGGGAGGAGTGGAGAGCAGATTGGTGCTGGATCGTCGAGGAGAGCCCGCAGCCATTCACCGCCCGGCGCCAAGCCCCAATAGTACGCGGCAATGATTGGAGCAACGTGGCCCCGGAAGATGATAGGCTGAAGATTGCCGTCACCCGAATCTTGCGCCTTAGGCTTGCCGGGCTCACCGTAGGCGCCATTAGTGCAGATTTTCTCCGCCGCCGCATCGCCCCCCTTCAGGAGAGGAGGAGACCCGCTTGGGAGTTCCAGAACTCGGCGGATATCATGAGGCTGCGCCCAGGCCTCAATTTCAACTTCATCGTCTTGGAATTGGACACGATGCTTCTGGAGCTGTTCAAGCGTGACCCTCAGCATCCATTCATGTTGCCGAGGGGGGTCGTTCCGTTGTGCAACAATTCCTCGCTCGACCGCATCCGCGCAATGATGCCGCTGTGCGATTCGCATGGAATTGTTCCAACGTGGCAAGAGCCTGCAGACGACGTCGTGCAGGAGTTCTTCGATAGCTTGGTAGAAGTGCCGGTCCGCCCCGATGAACAGAAGAGCCTCACCCGCGACACCACCGATGCGGAGATGCAGCGCATCGCCTCTAGGCTGGAAGAGGCGGCGGCAGCAGCTGCCACGGGCGAGTTTGGGTTCACCCTGGAGGAGGCAGAGGCAGCAGTGGCGGCAAGCCTTGCCGAGCGAGAAGAGCTTGTCGGCGAGGAAGAATTTGTCGGGCCTGAATCCGGGTCGAGCGGGCACGCCGCGGGCGTGAATGACCCATTGGAGATCGGCTCCTCCTCCTCCCCACCTTCAGCCAGCTCGCCGCAAGCGGAGCCCCCAGCTCCACCAAGAAGGCGTCTCCGCAAGAACGGGGACGTAGCGGGGCGGCAGACGGGTCAACAGCCGCCGCACCGCGTGATGCGCTCGACCGCGGCAAGCACCGTTGCCGCGGGTGCACCTCACGCCGCTGCGGCAACCGGAGCGGGGTCTTCCCGGTCCACCGTGCCTGCTCCTGCCAAGCGGACAAGGGAACACACTCCTCCGCCTCGTCGCTCCGGAGGCGAGCCGGACTTCGATCTCTCCATGCTCAGCTCCGACGACGAAGAAGAAGAGTAAGATCCTTTGCTGTATTTGTAATTCTTCAATTCTTGAAGTGTGTCTTGTATCTGATTTGCTTTACTCTGGATCTGTTCTTTTTCAGGACTCTGGCCCAGAGAGCGGCGAAGAGAACCAAGGTCCCGGTGATTGTCATCGAGGATGAACCCACCGCGGCAACAGGGGACGCGCCTGAGACCACCTTGCCGGACCCGGTAACTATTCACCAAAGCAGCCCCCAGCGCAGCCCCCAGCGTAAGTGTATAGCTTACTTCCTGATTTCAGGCGTGCATTGGTGCTCTTTCTTTGCTGATATCTGATTGTTGGTTTGTGTAGGAGCAGAGCAGCCTCATCAGGAGTGCCCGGAAGCCGCTCCCGAAATGCCATCTGCTTCAACTACGCCGCCAAGGGAGGATTCCCCGGCAAGGGAGCATTCTCCGGCAAGGGAGAATTCTCCGGCAAGGAAAAGTTCTCCGGCAAGGGATAGCGGTAGTGACCCCCTGGTGGCAGAGACCGCGGCTGCATATCCAGGTAATCCTCTCGCTTGAGAACTTCCCTTGGGTTCTTCTTCTTCTGATTTTCTTTTTCAATCATTTGCTTGACTTTTCACCCCTCTTCGGTCGTCAAATCCATCTGCCGTGGATCCAATGGAAACCGAGGCCGCCGGTGAGGAGAACACGCGCGGCAACAACGACGACGCGGCTGCCACCGAGGAAGAGGCTGGCGCTGATGATCCTGCCAGCGAAGAGGCTGCCAAGGCTGCCGCCACAGAAGCTGGCGAGGAATCCGGTGATCGCACTGACGGCCCCGAGGCCGCAGGAGCGCCAGGCGCTGCACCGACCGCCGATCCCTTTGCCACTGCTGCGGCACCAGGCTCCTAAGAGCCCCAGCCCGGCGCCTACTTGAAGGCCGGCGATGGCTTCTTCATCAAGCTCCCCTGGACGTCGAGCTCCAGGGCGCCGGTCGAAGGGGAAACTTTTGACGAAGAGGTGCTCGCCTCCGCTGGGCTGGCGCTGGTCGACGCACCAAGTAGCAGCAGCGACGAGCCTGTGGAGGAGCGGCTGCTGCGGAAGCTGTTGTCTCTTTACCGCTCCCGCCAAGCCAAGCTGGCATCCCGAGAGGCGCTTGTCGCGAAGGCGGGAGTGGATATTGAGAAGCGCGCGGAGGAACTCCGGGGTCTGAGGCAGGAAGCTCTCCGATCCCTAGCAGAGGAGCGGGAGCAACTCGCCGAGGAGCGGAAAGCCTTCCTCCTCGGGAAGGCTGAGGTTGAAGAGCAGCAGCGGCTTGCTGCCGAGAAGCTAGCTGCTCAGGAAGGTGAGTTGGCGCAGCACAAGGTCAACCTTGACAGCCACGAGGAGGAGCTTGCCGCGCGCGAGCAAGCGATTGGCAGGGCACTCAAGGAAGCAAAGGATGCTGCCGCAGCTGCCGAGGCCGCCAAGAAGGAGTTGGAGACGAAGGTGGCGCAGCTGGAGGCTGATCTCAAGGCGAGCGGCGAGGAGCTTGCTGTGCTCAAGCGTGAGCGCGAGAAGGATGCCGCCGCTCACGGCGAGCTGCAGGGTCTTCTCGCTGAGAGGAGCAAAGAGCTCAGCGCCGGCAAGGACTCCAATGCGGATCTTGAACTGAAGTTGGCCACCTTGACTCAGACGCTAGACGGCGCCAGGGAGCAGGAGGTGGCCTTGAAGGAGAAGATCAAGGCCGACGAGGTGCTGCTGGCGAATGCTGCTGCCGCCCACGACGCTTTCTGGGAGACCGTGGTGCACTGGACCGAGGGTCTCGTGGATCTTGCCGCAGCCATCGACGGGGAGCTGGCGCAGCTAGGGATAGAGGATCTCGGGTACTCCTCCAACGAGCACCTCCAACCCAGCTCCAAGCTCAGCCTGTTCTTCAAAGGCGTGGCGACGGCCCTCCAGCGACTCCGGGAGAAGATCCCAAAGCAGCTGGCCGACGAGTCACGCAGGATCTGCGCGGGGGCACTTCAGAAGGTGCTGGTGAAGGTGGCCTTCCGCAACCCAGGCCACAATCTCACCAACGTCCTTAGGTCCTTGCCGGACGTAGATCTGGAAGCGCTCAAGGCCCTTGTCGCACCCATTGTGGACAAGGTGAGTGGGAACAAGAGGGTCGAGGGCGATCGCGTAGATTAGGCCGCCCGTTTCCTCTTTTTCTTGTCGCCGCTAGTCATGTTATGAGAACAATCTGTTAGGACTGCGACAAGCTATCTTGTAATATAACTCTATTTTGGGTAGAGATTTGCTATGTTATTTCCTTTACTTGATTCCTTCCTTTGTACGTTTTTGCCCTACGCTTTTAGGGAACTTGTCGGTGCAGGCACCTTAGCCGCGAGCGCTGAGTGAGGGACGTCAGCAGCCTGCTGGCGGTGCCGCTACCGACAAGAAACCTTGTCGCAACTAGTCGCAGCTCACTTAAGTTGTTGAGCGGACTCGAAACAAAGTAAGGGCGCAACTAGCTACGAGTTGGTTCCTCCGCGCACAGGTTTTCCATACAAAGTACGGTCATTCAAGGAGAATAACTTAAAAATTTAAAACTGATTGCTCAAACTTTGGCAACTTAGATTTTCTGTCGTTCGCTTCCCGGCAAGGCGAAACTTCCTCGAGCAAGGCGAAATTTCCTCGAGCAACGCTTGGTCCACACCATTATCTTCTCCTTTCCCCCCGGCAAATTTGTGGGCGAGGGAATCTTCCTTTCTTCGAGAAAAAGAAAGAAGAGAAAATAAAGATATGGTGCCTTATGGGTCGTTGTTGCTTACCGGGGATAGGTGCTGCATAAAGTGTCAGATAATGCATGCAAGAAATAGTATAAAGCATGAAATTGACAAGATGTGCGGAGCACATGAGCTTTACTTATGCACGGGGTCTGCGCCCGGCTTTGTACAAAGGATTACATGCAACATCGGCAAGACTTGTACAAAAGGTGGTTGCCGGAACAGGTTCCGGCAACTGCGCCCTACGGGTAAAACTTACAAAGATGTTCAATATTCCAGGAGTTGCTCACCGGAATGCCATCTTCGATCTAAAGGCGGACAGCACCAGGCCTAGTGACTCGTTTCACCCGATAAGGGCCTTCCCACTTCGGCGTCAACTTGTTGGAATTCTTGGCGGACTGAACGCGCCGAAGAACAAGGTCGCCTTCCTCGAAACTTCTGGCATTAACTTTGCGGATATGGTAGCGGCGCAAAGCTTGCTGGTATCGAGCAGCTCGTACAGCAGCCTGAAGACGGTCCTCCTCAAGGAGCAGCGCGTCATCTTGTCGCAGCTGCTCTTGCTCAAGCTCATCATAAGCAAGCACTCGAGGTGACCCGTATACGAGTTCCGTGGGGAGAACTGCCTCTGCTCCATAGACTAGAGCGAAAAGTGTCTGGCTAGTGGCTCGATTTGGCGTCGTTCTGATCGACCAAAGAACCACCGGCAGCTCCTCAATCCAGTTCTTTCCGCACTTGTGCAGCCTATCGAAAGCACTTCAGCATTTGCCCTCTCTGCTTGACCGTTGCTTCTCGGATGAGCAACAGAAGCGAAGCAGACCTTGGCGCCAAGATCTTGGACGTACTGCATGAAGGTGCAGCTCGTGAATTGCGTGCCGTTGTCGGTGATGATCCTGTTAGGGATCCCGAAACGGCAAACGATCGACCTGAAGAACTTGACTGCTGACTGTGCTGTCACCTTCCTCACTGCTTCCAGTTCCGGCCACTTTGTGAACTTGTCGATTGCAACGTACAAGTATTCAAAGCCCCCGACAGCCCGGGGAAAGGGGCCGATGATGTCGAGCCCCCAGACCGAAAATGGCCAGGATAAAGGGACCGTCTGGAGAGCTTGAGCTGGCTGGTGTATCTGCTTGGAATGGAACTGGCACGCTTCACACTTGGTTACTTGTGCAGTTGCATCCTGGAGGGCTGTCGGCCAAAAGAAACCTTGCCGGAACGCTTTGCCGGCAAGTGCTCTCGCGCCAATGTGGTGGCCACATATGCCTCCATGTATCTCTGCAAAACAGCTTTTGTCCATCTTCCCGGTGAATACACTTCAGTTTCACACTATTGAGTCTTCTTCTGTACAGTGTGTCGTCGACAAACTGGTACATACTTGACTGCCGGGCTACTCTTTCCGCTTCTTCTTGCTCTTCGAGAAGTTCTCATGTCTGAAGGAAACGGACAATCTGTTGTGCCCATGTTGGAGCTTGCGGCTCGACAACAAGGACTAAAGGCATAGCTGCTGCTGCGGGAACATCCGCTTCTACGGCGAGAACCTGCGGCTCAGCCGGAGCTTGATGTTCCCCGGCAAGCTTGCCGGAGCAAAACTTGTCGGAAGCGTCTGCTTCAACGGAACAAACCCTATGGCTTGCCGGAGCAGACTGCTCCTCAGCATCCTTGGTCGGCTTCGGGGAGCTCTGCCGGAAAATAGTCACCAGAAATCAACTTCCTCTTCTTGTTCTGTCCAGTTGATGGTGTTACGGACGGTTGAGTCAGCTTGAGCACAAAGATCCCTGGTTCGACAGGTAACTTAAGTGCGGCGCACTTCGACAGGCCATCAGCAATGTCATTTTGAGCTCTTGGAACATGTTCCATTTGTAGGACGTCAAAGTGCTCTTCTAGCTTTCTCACTTCATCGACTTAGGCTTCCATCAACGGACTCTGATAATTCTTGTTCACTTGGCGGATGACAAGCTGTGAGTCACCCCTGACAATGAGCTTCTTAATCTCAAGGTCTGCTACGATCCTCAGACCGGCAAGCAAACCTTCATACTCTGCAGTATTGTTCGTTGCTTGCTCCTTGGGAAAGTGCATCTAGACTACGTACTTGAGGTGCTCTCCGGTGGGTGCGACAAGTAGCACGCCCGCACCGGCGCCTTGCTGCGAGAAGGCACCATCAAAGTACATCAGCCACTCTTTGCTTGCTTCCTTGACGGGGATGCTCGTTTCCAGAGTTTCTTCATCTGGTGTTGGCGTCCACTCTGCTATGAACTTTGCCAATGCTCTGCTTTGGATAGTTGAAGTGCTCTCAAACTTGAGGCCAAAGCTTGACAGTTCCAGTGCCCACTCGACAATCCTGCCTGTTGCTTCTGGATTTTGCAGTATCCTCTTCAGCGGAAAACGAGTGACTACTGTGATCTCATGTCCTTGGAAGTAATGGCGCAGCTTTCTCGAGGCCATGAGGAGGCCGAAAAGCAATTTCTGCACACCAGAGTACCTTGACCTAGCCCCTTGCAGAAGGGAACTGACAAAGTAAACTGGGTGGTGCACCATTCTTTTCTGCATCTCCTGACGCGCCTGTGCAGATCCATCCTTGTCGGGACCAGAGCTTGTCGGTGAAGTCCCTTGCTTGTCGCTGGATGTACTCGCCGTGGTTGTTGGCTCATCGTCCGCCTCCCTCTCCGCTACTAATGCAACACTAACCACTTGATTGGTTGCCGCTATATACAGCAGCAACTTCTCTTGTGGCTTAAGTGCGACAAGTGTTGGAGTGGAGGACAGGTATCTCTTCAAGTCCTGCAGCGCAGCCTCCGCTTCTGGAGTCCATTTCATTGGACCTGCCTTTTTCAATATTTTGAAAAATGGCAGGGCGCGCTCAGCAGACCTAGAGATAAACCTGCTGAGAGCAGCCACGCAACCGGCAAGCCTTCGTACATCCTTGACGCGCTTCGGTGCTTCAATCTACTCAATGGCCTTGATCTTGTCGGGATTGGCTTCAATTCCGCGCTGAGACACGAAGAACCCGAGAAGCTTGCCGGAGGGGACTCCAAACACACACTTCTCGGGGTTAAGCTTGAGGTTGATCTTGCGTAGATTTGTAAAGGTTTCGTCTAAATCTTGGATCAGAGTTGCCTTGTCCTTGCTCTTGACCACTATGTCATCCATGTAGGCTTCCACATTTCTGTGTATCTGCGGCTCAAAAGCGTCATGGACTACCCTTGCAAATGTTGAACCAGCATTCTTTAAACCAAAAGGCATCCGTACGAAACAGTATGTGCCACATGGGGTGATGAATGCGGTTTTCTCCTCATCCTCTTCTGCCATGAAGATCTGATGATATCCTGAGTATGCATCAAGAAATGAAAGCAAGTCACATCCGGTCGTGGAGTCAACAATCTGGTCAATGCGCGGCAAGGGAAATGGGTCTTTGGGACAAGCTTTATTAACATCGGTAAAGTCGATACAAAGCCTCCATTTCCCGTTTGCCTTGCGCACGACTACAGGATTGGCGAACCACGTAGGATGGAGCACTCCTCTAACAAGGCCTGCTGCTTCCAACTTCTTGATTTCTTCTGCGATGAATTCTTGGCGTTCCACTGCCTGTTTTCCAACTTTCTGCTTGACAGGCCGCGCGTGAGGACAGACAGCAAAATGGTGCTCGATTACTTTCCTAGGAACACCGGGGATGTCAGACGGTTGCCATGCAAATACGTCGACATTCGCCCGCAGGAAAGCAACGAGCGCGCTTTCCTATTTAGGGTCGAGAGTGGCACTGATGGTGAAGGTACCACCAGTGCCGTCCTCCTTGGCGGGCACCTTCTTGGTCTCTGGTGGAGCTACCATTGTCTTCTTACACTTGCCGGTGGAGCTCGATGGTGCGTCCTCGACGGTAGCGCAGCACTCCGAAGAGGTGCGCTTGCCGGAGTGAGCATCAGAGGCATCAGAACTCTTGCCGGACTTGGTCTTCTTCTTTCCCCCGGGAGCTTCAACGGCAAGTGATCTGCGATCTGTTGCGGCTGCTGCTTCCCGGTAGATCTTGTCGGCGCAGATAAGAGCATCCTTCTTGTCGCCAGGGACAGAGATGACACTTATCGGGCCTAGCATCTTCAGTACGTTGTATGTATAGTGAGAGGCTGCCATGAATTTGGCGAGTGCTGGACGGCCGAGTATCCCATTGTAGGGCAATGGAAAGTCAGCAACGTCAAAAGTGATCCTCTCAGTCCTGAAGTTCAACTCGCTACCAAATGTCACCGGCAATGAGATCTTTCCCTTCGGCTTGCTCCTTCCCGGATTGATTCCTTGGAATGTGCCGGTCTCTTCGAGCTCGCTGTCAGGGATCTGGAGTTTCTGGAGTACGGCAGAGGAGATCAGGTTCTAGCCGGCCCCGCCGTCAACTAGCATCTTAGTGACCTTGAGGTTGCGGATAGTTGGTGAAACCAACATCGGCAAGCACCCGACCACAGTTATGCGATCAGGGTGATCCTCAATATCAAAGATGATAGGCGTGCTGGACCATTTCAGAGGCTTGCGTAACTCGACGGGTGGCTCTACTGCATTGACTTCCCGCACCCATTGCTTGAGCTGGCGGTGTGAAGTATGCAGAGAAGCACCGCTGTCAACGCACATGACCTCTATGGCTTTCTGGAACTCCTGCTCATCGGTCTCGTCATCATCCATATCTTCGTCGTCGTCATCATCTTCATCCTTGTCGCGGCCGCGGGGAGGTCTATCTCCTTGCCGCTGCTTGGCCTTGCCGCGGCATCCTCCTCGGTCGGGGCGTTTCTTGCCGGCTCCCCCAGCACCTTCCTAGGCCTTCTCCTTGTCGCGTCGCTCGTATTCAGCCTTCTGCTGCTCGACAAGCTGCTCGACCTTCTTGCAGCTCTGGAGGTCATGGCCCTTGGTGCGGTGGATCTTGCAGTACTGCTTGTTGGTGCCGTCCTGCTTGTCGGCGACCGCCACAGCCTGGTGGTTGGTGCCTGTGGCAATCTCCTTGCCGGAGCAATCAGCTTTGGCTTTCTTGCCGGATTGCTCAACGACTAGCACATCTTTGCCTTTCTTCTTCCTGTTGTTCCGCTGTCGGTTTTTCTTTGCCGGGGCGGCATCCTCACTATCAGATCCTCCTGCTCCTGTATTCTCTCCGGGGAGTTTCCTCCCTTCCTCAGCACGCGCACAATTGTCGGCCAGGGCATATAGCTCACTGACGTCTCTGATCTTGCACATCGCCATCTCCTCCCGCATCCAGCGGTTTCGCACGTTCTGATGGAACGCGTTGATTACCGCGGCAGGGTGGACATCTGGGATGTTGTGCTGTACGCGGCTGAATCTCTGAATGCACTTGTGCAGGGGCTCTCCTTCCTTCTGGGCGAGCAGATGAAGGTTGCTTTCTTGGCCATGAGGCTTGTGGCCGCCTGTAAAGGCGCCGACAAACTGATGGCACAAGTCAGCCCAAGAGGATATGGAGCTGTCCGGCAAGTGCATGAGCCAGGATCTGACATTGGGCTTGAGCACCAGCGGGAAGTAGTTGGCAAGGAGCTTGTCGTCCCGTCCCCCGGCAGCTTGCACCGCGATGGTGTAGATGCTGAGGAACTCTGACGGATGCGTCTTGCCGTCGTACTTCTCCGGTACGTCTGGCTTGAAATTCTTCGTGCTGGGCCACTGGACTTGCCGCAGCTCACGAGTGAACGCAGGGCAACCTACCGCGTACGGCAAGTCGCCTGGTTCCCCTGGCGCATGCAAGTCGACAGAGGGCCCAGCGCGCTGGTCTGATTGACGCCGCGCTTCTCTTCGGTGCTCGATGCGAGTACAAGCGTCTTCTTGCTGTCATTCATGAAGAACTTGGCGCTGATCGCGAGGAGCTCGTGGATCCGACGATGCAGTGGAGTCGTTGTCGAGGTGGATCCGGCGAGTCGGCGATCTTGGCCTTCGGGGTGGAGAGTGCATGGTGGTTGCACCCCCACCGGTTTCGTCGCCACCGGCTCACGCCTGTCGGTCCTGCCGCGGCAGCGATGCACTCGGCTGCCGTGGAGTGTCGCCGTTGGCGAAGCCGATGAGACTCTGAATAGTGGCCCTCCATTCGTCGATCTTGTCTGACGTTGGAGGGTAATCCAGGAGCAGTTGAGCTCGCGCCAAAGCTTCTGCTCGAGTGGTGGGCGGTAGTGGCGAACGGTGCGAGGAGCGGGATATGCTCGGACTTCTAACTATGTTAGAAGGAGCCGTATCCCGTCCAGGCGACCCTGTCTCGCTCGTGCCAGCATGTTGGCGTGCATGCTGGTCTTGAGCACCCCGAGATCCACCAGCTCGATCTTGGTCCAACAAACGTATGGTACTGCGAATACCATGACACTGTCGGTCCTGCGCCTCCTGAGATGGGCGCGGTGCATGAACGGACGCCGAGGTCTGCGCGGCCTTGTCCTTGGACATGGCAGCACCGTGAGCTCCCTCGCCGACGCCCGTTCTTCCGCCGGCGTCTACCCCACCACCCAATTGCTCCGGTGGTGGTGGGATTGACGTGGACGGAACGGTTGCCCCCGAAGCCTTCTTCTTCGGCGGCATGTCGATGCAGAAGTTGAAGATCTAGCTCGTGTGAACGCCGGATCGGATTCACACAATCTCGATTTCCCCTACCTGGCACGCCAAGAATGTCGGGGAAGCTGATCCACGAACACCTATGGGACCGGCGGACCGAGCCCCTTTCGGTTTGGCGGGGGGCGGAGATCGCACGAAGAGTGGATCGAGGCGAAGCACACGAGCAGTTTACCCAGCTTCGGAGCTCTCCGGAGAGATAACACTTCTACTGCTGCATGTCTGATTGTATTCAGTTCTTGCTCGGGAGCGTTGAGTGCTCCCAGACCAAGCGTGAGTGTTTTTCTGGCTTCGAAATGTGTCGAACCCCCTCTACGTTGCACGTGGGCCTCCTTTTATATGCTCAAGGGGTCACCGACAGGTGGCAATGTAGACAAGGGTAAAAATGGAAAAGGAGTTGCGGTTGGTACAACTACCTGTACAGTGTATCCTACCTAACCCTGACGGCAGGGGACAAAGGCATTAAATGCCCGTCTGTGTCGCCCAAACAGTGCAGAAAAGGACCGTCAGGGACGCCACCGTTCGCCACGACGGTAATCTTGTCAGCGTCGCTTGCCACTGCACACCTTTGGCTGCACAGCCTCTCGCCATGCGCGCCTGGAAAGGCCCCAGGGCGACACGTTGGTGGATGTGCTGGAGTGCAGGTACAGGGTGGTAGCTTGTCGCGGCAAGCGCCTTGTCGCGGTTGTTGTCTTGTCGCGCCCGGAAGCTTGTCGCTCACCGGGCCTTGCCGGGACGCGTGGCGCGTCGCGGCAAGTTCCTTGAGATGCCTTGGTTGGCCTTCCCGGCAAGCTCCTCTTGCCGGGGTCTTGTCTCTTGGCTTGAATACTTTGTTCTTGAATGGCTCCAAAGGAACCATGGAGGACCTTGGCGGTCGCGCGGCAAGCCTTGCCGCGGGGTGCTGCAACTGCCCGTGCACAAGTTCGGGATACTAGGGTACCCCTAGTCTAGTACACCGACAACTCCGAACCAGGCAAGCATGTTTGAACTCTTGATATGATGAGTGTTTGTTGCATGTTTTCATTTTACTATAGTCATGGCATGCTTATGAACATTCCTTTGAATGTTATATTTCATGCACATTAGTGGAAAGTAAGTTTCGGAGAGCATTATGTTGTTGGATACATATTTGCATGGCCATGTGATGGCATGAGGATGGGTAAGATGGTAGTGTTGTGACATGCCAGTCTTATGCCAGATTATTTGACTTTCGTGTCATCGTGAAACAGATCACATTTATATTCATTCCTTCCCGTACTGTCACATGTTTTCCGAAAGGAATAGGGCTTAGTAAGTTGCAAATCGTTTTCCTGGTACACACCAAATAGAGAGGCCGGGATGAGGGTTCCATGGCCCTGGATTAAAGCCCGTCATCCAGTCAGGGGGCATGCGTGTTTCCGGTTGGGACCGAGAGGGGGGCACCCCTTAGAGCGCGCGTATAGAAATTTGATCCCATGCTATTCGAGGTTGTGACCTCCCCGTCTCAAACTTTTTCTTGGATGTTATCCAGGGTGATTCCTGTCATCGTGAGGTGAAATGGGTGTGTACTAGTTAAATGTGTTTCTACTGAAATACCATAAACGGAACTAGTCCATTCGTGACTACGGAAATCCGTTGGCTGTGGTCAGTTCATCCAAACTCTGCAGAGTCACAAATCTTTCAATTATCTTGTACTTTGTTCAAGTACTATATTCATCTTATCTTGTCAGGTTTCAACCGCAGTGACAAACCTCTGGTGAAATTTATGTGTGATAAATCCGGTTAAAAGATTATTCTTGTGGATGGACTAATCTTGTTATTTACTTTTGTTGTAAGCCCTATCTGTGATGTCACAAAAACGTCCGACGGTGGCATACTTGTATTTACATTTATTGTAAGCCCTGTCTGCGATGTCGCTCAGACGTCTGACAGTGGCATAATTGTATTTACTTTTATTAAAGCCCTTTGTGTGATGTCGCTCAGACGTCCGACTGTGGCATTTCTTTTAAAGCCCTTTATGTGATGTCGCTCAGACGTCCGACTATGGCATTTCTTTTAAAGCCCTTTATGTGATGTCGCTCAGACGTCTGACT
>NC_041393.1:661822657-661839917 GCF_002162155.2 Triticum dicoccoides
CTGTGGCATTTCTTTTAAAGCCCTTTATGTGATGTCGCTCAGACGTCCGACTGTGGCATTTCTTTTAAAGCCCTTTATGTGATGTCCCTCAGACGTCCGACTGTGGCATTTCTTTTAAAGCCCTTTATGTGATGTCGCTTAGACGTCCGATTGTGGCAATTCTTTTAAAGCCCTTTATGTGGTGTCGCTTAGACGCCCGACTGCGGCATGAGCTTTATTTGTTTACCTTTTGAGGCGTCGCTCCAGACACCCGATCGGTTTTCATTAATTTGTTTACTTATCAAGTCATGCATAAATATTATTATTGTTGTACGAGCATCATTTTTATTCATGACGCATTCATGCATTCATTGATTATATCTTTTGTCCGAACTGTCTTGCGAGTACTTTCAAAGTACTCACCTGGCTTGTTGATTTGGCCAGATGTTGATGAAGGCGATCTCATGGATGAAGAGTTTGATAGCGAGTCCGACGGCTAGAGGAGTCCCAGTCAGTCCCGTGCGATCCTGTTTTGGTCATTGTATTATCCGCTTTCGCAACCCTAGAAATAAATTCATCAAGCCTCACCTCGACGCTCGATGAGCTGCCAGTTAGGAGTCAAGTTATCCAGCACTTTTTACCTCGAGCTAGTAGTATGCCACCACATCCCTGTGTCATAACCGCCCTTATGTAAGATATTGGTGAGTTTGTAATAAATTGTTGAGCAGCCTCAGCTCAACCCTGTAATATATTTAATGCTACTGGTCCTCTGTTCATCAAGTATTTGTCTACCAGTGAGGATGACTTTTCCTATACTGGGATTTAAAGATCAATTTTCTCAATAATTATTTATTAAAAAAGTCGGTCGTGACAGACTTGGTAACCAGAGCCAGGCTGACTGTAGGAAGCCACTAGGTGTGATCGCTAATTTAGTTATTAGCACGACAGAGTTTATTCATGTTTTTACAAATGTAGTCATTTTTCTGACAGTCAGCATAAAATTTATGATCTGATCACTCAGAATTTTTGCCTACTTTTGTAGATGGCCGGCAGCGACTGTGAGTCTCAAATGTTCGCCAATGTGCCTGGGGGGTTCGTCAAACTCCTCTCCTTCATCGTTCAGGTCGCGATGGGGCCATCCGTGCGCCCAGTCTTCACACTTTATCCGCACAAGATCAACGACAGTCTGACCATGCACCAAGCTGCGGTGCAATTCAGGGGAGGGCGTGTTGAGGTGTGCCACTTCCATTTCTTGGGGAGAGCCATGCCTACAGAAAGGCATGCTATGCAGATGGTTGCCCGCGAGGCGATAGCTCGTCTTCGGGATGTCCTTCCTGCAATGAAGACCCGTCGCTACCGCTATCTTCCATGCCACGTGCCTTACACCTGTCACTACTCCTTCTCTTGCCCCAGAGGAGAGCGTGACAAGGCTTTTGAGATGCTTGTCGAGTATCTCCGAGCCCTGGAGGCAGCCTTCGACAGCATGGTGGATGACCTCGTAGCTGCTCGCATGGACTCAGTTCATTGCTGTGCTGCTAACAGGAGGGAACTCCTACACACCGCTCCACCGCTGACTTTTATCTCGTCCTCAGCTTCTCATTCACCTACCATTCTCGCCACTGCACGTTGTTTACCTACCACTGAGGAATTTAACCAGGCTATTGCACCCACTCCCGTTCGCGCTGCACCACTTTTTGCACCCACTCTCGTTCGTGATGCACCGCTTTTTGCACCCACTCCCATACGTGCTACTCCACCTATTCCGCCCACTCTTATTCAGGTTACTCCGCCTACGGCACCTGCTCTATCAGCTCAGCGCAGCATTCCTCGTCTGGAACCTATTAGCGAGGAGGAAGTTGATTCCCCAGCATCACTGCGTCTCACCCTCGGCAGGCCAAGGGAGATCCTCACCATCTCCGACTGAGTGCGCGTAGACGCCATGCGATGCACCGACTTATGTAATATGTTTCTATGTACATAGGCTGTGAGAAGTAGCCTGTTTGCGCATCATGTAGGAACTGGAGAAGTGCACTAGTTTAAATAACATGTCAAGATTATGCACGCATATCCTGAGTGATGTAATGTATAATTATGCTTGCATGTAAGATATGTAATAGTCCTTCTCCGCGCGCAACCGTGTATTTTCAAAAATATCCTGGAGTTTAAAATTTGTTTTATGTGTGATTTTATTGATTTTTGCGACTCTCTTCCTTGTCTTCCGAGTTTCACAAAATATATCCCCAGAGTGAAAGATGTCTCGTCCTTGGACGCGCTCCATGCCAAATCAGCCAGAGGAAGATTATGACACACCGCAAAACCACAATTTCACTCAGGGACAGACAAGTCAACAGGACAGCGAAACAGCTTTTACACAAGTGTGTCATCTGTATGAACAAAGTCAGCAACAACACCAGGAAATGATGAACCAATTCATCAATATGGGAAGTAACCGTGGGCAGTATCAACAGCAATCCAAATTATCTGAGTTACAGAAGACGCATCCTCCAACATTTTCTCATACTGACAAGCCTCTTGAGGCTGACGACTGGCTTCGAGACATGGAGAGAAAATTAATAATCGCACAATGTTCAGACCGTGAAAAAGTATTGTATGCACCACATTATCTCACAGGAGCAGCCGCATCGTGGTGGGAAAACTTCCTACACATGCACCCCAACGAAAATGAAATAACCTGGGAGGATTTCAAAGAAGGTTTTCGTGGGGCACACATTCCTAAGAGTGTCATGAAAATCAAGAAAAGAGAATTTGATGACCTCAAGCAAAGGACCATGACAGTGTCAGAATACAACAGCCAATTTACTCTGCTGTCTCGCTACGCCAATGAAGAGCGCATGACTGAGAGCAAGAAGATGGAAAAATTCTTGGAAGGCCTGGCACCCGCCCTTAGATGCCAGCTGGTTGTGCATGCCTTCCCAGATTTTAAAACACTGGTGGATAAGGCCATTACTCTGGAAAATGAGCGACGTAGCCTGGAGGATTTCCGCAAACGCAAAAGGGACCAGACTACTTTTGCTCGCAACCCCAGAGGCAAGACGGAATCTCAGAAGGGTGGAATACACAAAACCCCGACGGATAATTCACGCCCAATCAAGAATTTCCATGCAAGAGACAAGGAGTTCACCTATCGCCCAGGCGTTACTTGTTACGCTTGTGGAGAAGAAGGGCACTATGCCAAGCAGTGCCCCAAACCAAGAAACTCAACCCCGAAGCCCAATAATGGTGGCAATAATTCAGCACCAAAGCGAAGCGATTTCAACCCCAATAACAACCACCGGAAAGGTCACCCGAACCACGTGACCCGAGAGGAAGCACAGAATGCCCCAGATATCGTACTCGGTACATACCCCATCAACACACTACCTGCCATGGTTTTGTTTGGTTCTGGAGTTTCTCACTCATTCATTTCGAAGAGTTTTGCCTTGCAAAATAGTTTTTCGATGCTTCCCTTGGAAAAATGAATGATCATCAAGTCCCATGGAATTAAGCAAGTGACCCAGAGTTACTGTCAAGGTGTGGTTATTGAATTTGAAGGATTGAAGTTTTACGCCAACCTTATTGTATTGGAAAGCAACAGACTGGATGTCATCCTAGGGATGGATTGGTTAACCAACAACAAAGGTTTTATTGACTGCTTCAACCGGACCGTGATTCTCACACACCATCATGGGAAGAAAATAAAAGTTTCAGCCAAAGAGAGACAAATACCTCGGCAACCAAGATTAAACAAGGTGGACGTTTCTGAGCTGAACAAGGTTCCAGTAGTATGTGAATTCCCAAACGTATTTCCAGAAGAACTACCAGGCATGCCACCGGACCGAGAGATAGAATTCAGCATTGAGCTAGCACCCGGAACCGCTCCCATTTACAAGAAACCTTACAGAATGGCACCATCCGAATTGGTAGAGTTGAAGAAGCAAATAAAAGAACTATTGGAGAAAGGATACATACGAGCCAGTTCCTCACCTTGGGGTTCTCCAATTTTATTTGCCAAGAAAAAGGATGGAACACTGAGATTGTGCATTGATTATCGAGCTCTCAACATGGTCACAATCAAGAACAAATACCCAATGCCCCGAATAAACGATTTATTTGATCAGCTCGCATAGGCCAAAGTTTTCTCAAAAATTGACTTGAGATCAGGATACCATCAATTAAAAGTGCGAACAGAAGATATTCCCAAGACCGCCTTGACTTCCAGATATGGGATGTATGAGTTCACAGTGATGCCATTCGGGCTAACCAATGCCCCCGCATATTTTGTTCACCTCATGAACAAAGTATTTATGAAGTATATGGACAAGTTTGTTGTGGTATTCATTGATGATATTTTGATATACTCCAAAACACCAGAAGAGCACGCCGACCATCTCAGGATTGTACTCGGAGAACTCAGGAAACATCAATTGTACACCAAATTCAGCAAATGTGAATTTTGGCTAAGACAGGTGGGTTTCCTAGGCCACGTGCTAACGCAAGAAGGTATTGCAGTAGACCCGGAAAAAGTCAAGGCCGTACTTGGCTGGAAACCACCAGCTAACGTAACGGATGTACGGAGTTTCTTGGGAATGGCAGGCTATTATCGAAGATTTACTGAAGGATTCTCCACTATAGCAAAGCCAATGACGCAATTGCTCAAGAAAGGCAAGAAGTTTGAAAGGACAGAAGCATGTGAGAAAAGCTTCCAAGAGCTAAAAAGCAAATTAACAACGGCACCAGTATTAATTGTGCCAGACATACACAAGAATTTTGAAGTATATTGTGACGCATCCCGAAAAGGCCTCGGATGCATATTGATGCAAGAAGGCAAGGTAGTTGCGTATGTCTCCAGACAACTCCGCAAGCATGAGGAGAATTATCCCACTCATGACTTGGAATTAGCAGCGGTCATCCATGCACTCAAGGAATGGAGACACTTCCTACTTGGAAATCATTGTGAGATATACACAGACCATCAGAGTCTTAAGTATATTTTCACACAGCCGGAACTAAATTTACGGCAACGACGCTGGTTAGAGTTGGTGAAGGATTATTATGTTGGAATCCACTATCATCCCGGAAAAGCAAATGTTGTGGCAGATGCCCTCAGTCGAAATCCCAGCATGGACGACGACGGTATACCAAAGTTGAGGCCATAATTTCAACAGGAATTTGCCAGACTCAATTTAATAATGGTTACCGAAGGCAGTGTGTCGAATCTAGAAATACAACCTTCCCTGATGGAAAAGATCAAGGAAACCCAGCACGGACACCCCAGCATTGAGGGCATAAAAAGGAAAGTAAGTTTGGGCAAAGCCTTAGAATTCAACATAGATGAGCAAGGAATATTGTGGTACGGAGACAGACTTTGTGTACCAAATATCAAGGACCTCAAACAACAGATTTTGGCTAAAAGTCACACAGCTCCGTATTCAATCCACCCTGGAGGGACAAAAATGTACAAAGACCTTCAGGAAAATTTTTGGTGGCACGGTATGAAGAGAAATATAGCCACGTTCATTACATGCTGTGACTCTTGTCAACATATCAAGGCCGAGCACCAGAAACCAACCGGGCAGTTACAGCCAAACAAGATACCCGAGTGGAAGTGGGACGAGATCAGAATGGACTTTATCGTTGGACTGCCACGGTCACGACACGGAAACGATGCCATATGGGTCATAACCGACAGATTAACCAAAGTGGCACATTTTATTCCGGTGAAGACAACTTACACCACTTAGAGACTGGCCAGACTTTATCTTGCCCGTATCGTCTGCCTACATGGAGTCCCAAAGACTATCATCTCTGATAGAGGCACACAGTTCGTCTCTAGATTTTGGGATCACCTGCAACAGGCACTAGGAACCCAACTAGCATTCAGTACCGCATACCATCCCTAGACTGATGGGCAGACTGAACGCGTAAACCAAATCTTAGAAGACATGCTGAGAGCCTGTGTCCTCACCTACGGAACCAGTTGGGAAGAAAGTTTGCCATATGCAGAGTTCGCATACAACAACAGCTATCAAGCCAGCTTGCAAATGGCATCCTTTGAAGCTCTATATGGGAGAAGATGTCGTACCCCGCTGAATTGGTCAGAGATCGGAGACAGCCATATCTTCGGCCCAGATATGCTCAAGGAGGCCGAGGAGGAAGTTAAGACGATTAGAGATCGACTCAAAACAGCTCAAAGTTGGCAAAAGAGTTATTACGACCGAAAGCATCGGGAAATCAGTTTTGAACCCGGAGAATTGGTATATCTAAGAGTTTCTCCTATGAAGGGTCTGCAGCGATTCAGGATTAAGGGAAAGCTAGCACCAAGATTCATCGGACCATTTCATATAGTGGCCCGAAGAGGCACGATAGCCTACCAGCTAGACCTACCCGGAGATTTATCCGGTATCCACAATTGTTTCACATCTCGCAGTTGAGAAAGTACGTGAGCAACCCAGAGAAGAAAGTGTCACATGAAAATATTGATGTACAACCAGACCTCTCCTACCGGGAGCGTCCAATAAAAATATTAGAAGAGTCCGAGAGGAGGACCCGACAGAAAACCCTCAAGTTTTTCAGAGTTCAGTGGAGCAATCACACTGAGAATGAAGCAACCTGGGAGAGCGAGGATTTTCTCCGAACAGAACCCCACACCTGTTTAAGGATCAGCTGAAATCTCGGGGACGAGATTTTTCCTAAGGGGGTAGGTGCTGTGCCACTCCAAAAAATTTGTGGTTTTTGTTTTCAAAAGGAGCCTTGCTTGGTTTGAAGAAGGTCATTTTAAACCCTTCTTAAAAACCCTCTTATAAGTTTGCTCCCTCAAAAATCTTTTCTTGGATTTAGTTTCTTTTAAAAAGAAAACCTTTTGTTTTTGGGCCTTCTTTTGATTTTGATCCATTCTTGTTTACCATGCCTCTATGGTAAAACTTCCCCAAAAACCCCTCCTCCCACTTGGGTATAACCCAAACATTTTGTCCAAACTAATAAAATCCATTTTTGGATTTTATTCCAATTATTTCTCTTCCCAAAATAATTCTGTCTTTTCTTTTGAGCCTAGGTGATTTGCAAAGCAAGTACCCTAATGCTTTTGATTTTTGACCTCAACTCAACACCCCTGGATAGTCCTTTGTACCCAAAACCTAGAACCATCTTGATCCACTCTTCTTCTTTTCAAAAATTTCAAATTTCACTCTCTGCAAGTTTGGACCAGATTTGGCAAATTTGGTGAAATTCATATCTACACTTCTCCAAAAATACCACAAAAATTCAGGCAACCTCTAGTTGCAATGAGAGACCACTCCACCAAAAATCAGCTCAAGGAAAAATCCCTACATGCCAGAATCATTCTGTTGAACACTTGGCAGGCACTGTTTTTGTTCATATTCAGTAGATTCAGACTTTCAGTGTCGTTTCTCCGACAGAACTTCAGTCACATGCCCACTGTGCATTTGGCTCGATGCTCGCAGACCCTCCCTCTTGTCCGGAGCTCCACACGTGCGCTTGGCGCCTTCCTGGCATTGGTGGCGCCCTGGCCTGCCTGCGCCGGCGTGCTTTGCGGCGGCTGAACCATCGTAATGGCCGACAGGGGACAACACCGCGGCAGAACGCCGTTCGGCGCCGCCCAATCCTCCTGGTAGCTCCACGTGGCCACCTCCTTGCCAGCGCACGCATGCAGCACCGTCGCCGTGGCCTGGCATGCGCAGAGCGCATTCTCTGCTGCTGATGGGCCGTGCTGCCATTCCGTCGAGGGCAGGCCGTAACCATCCCTCCCGTGCTGAGTTGGACCCTGAAATGGCACCACTGCTCCACCTAGGCGATGCTCAAGCTCCTAAGCCGACCGGCCCGCCACAGCGCCGCCGTAATCACCCACTGGACTTATTCGTTCACGGCAACCGCCTCGAGCCGGCTATAAATAGCACCCCCCGAGCTTGCTCTCGCCCCCGCACAACTCCACCACCTCACTAGACCCCGCCTAGCCACTAGGAGAGCCTCGAGGGGCCTTTCTTCTTCGACTCCGGCCACCTCCATCTGCCTCAGGCTCCGGCAACATTCTCTCCAGTGAGAACTTCTCCGCCGCCCTGCTCTTGCATGTAGCCACGTACCACCTCCAGTAGGCTAACCCCCACTTCAATTTGAACACCGCAGCTCCCTCCGGTGAGATCCACAACTGCCCGAACTGCCATCCGCCGGAGCAAGGGCCGCCGTCGACACAGTGTTCGCCGGCGACCACCACCACCACCCACAGACGCGGAAAGGTGCACTGATCACGAACGTAACCCCCGATCACCTTGCCTCTTCGTGGATCGCCGCCGGCGACCACCGCACCTCTCGGGCACCATCGCACCCTATTTTCCCCATTTGAAAGTTCAAACCTGATAGGTGGAGCCCGCCTGTCAGCCTCTCAGTCGTTTCTTTTAAACGAACCGTTTTCTGTTTTTTTCGCAGAACCCCCTGGAAGCCTTCTGTTTCATTACAGCTGGGTCCTTGGACCAAAACTCTTATAACTTTTAAAAAGAAAATGATATTTGATTGATTCTTTTTCTGTCATCTTTATTTTTCTGTCTAGTTTTTTTTCATGTTTATTTGAAAAATATTTGGAACACTTTTCTGTACACTCACGGTATTTACGTTAGGTACGTATCTTTTCTTATACCGTAGATACCGGAGGAGGTGGCGGAGCCGCAAACTTCACACAGTTAAACTCCGACTACTCCGAACCAGGCAAGCAAGTTTGAACTCTTGATATGATGAGTGTTTGCTGCATGTTTGCATTTTAGTATAGTCATGGCATGCTTATGAACATTCCTTTGAATGTTATATTTCATGCACATTAGTGGAAAGTAAGTTTCGGAGAGCATTATGTTGTTGGATACATATTTGCATGGCCATGTGATGGCATGAGGATGGGTAAGATGGCAGTGTTGTGACATGCCAGTCTTATGCCAGATTATTTGACTTTCGTGTCATCGTGAAACAGATCACATTTCCATTCATTCCTTCCCGTACTATCACATGTTTTACGAAAGGAATATGGCTTAGTAAGTTGCAAATCATTTTCCTGGTACACACCAAATAGAGAGGCCGGGGTGAGGGTTCCATGGCCTTGGATTAAAGCCCGTCATCCGGTCAGGGGGCATGGGTGTTTCCGGTTGGGACCGAGAGGGGGGAACCCCTCAGAGCGCGCGTATAGAAATTTGATCCCATGCTATTCGAGGTTGTGACCTCCCCGTCTCAAAGTTTTTCTTGGACGTTATCCAGGGTGATTCCTGGCATCGTGAGGTGAAATGGGTGTGTACTACTTAAATGTGTTTCTACTAAAATACCATAAACAGAACTAGTCCATTCGTGACTACGGAAATCCGTTGGCTGTGGTCAGTTCATCCAAACTCTGCAGAGTCACAAATCTTTCAATTATCTTGTACTTTGTTCAAGTACTATATTCATCTTATCTTGTCAGGTTTCAACCTCAGTGACAGACCTCCAGTGAAATTCATGTGTGATAAATCCGGTTAAAAGATTATTCTTGTGGATGGACTAATCTTGTTATTTACTTTTGTTGTAAGCCCTGTCTGTGATGTCGCTGAGACGTCCGACGGTGGCATACTTGTATTTACATTTATTGTAAGCCCTGTCTGCGATGTCGCTCAGACGTCCGACGGTGGCATAATTGTATTTACTTTTATTAAAGCCCTTTATGTGATGTCGCTCAGACGTCCGATTGTGGCATTTATTTTAAAGCCCTTTATGTGATGTCGCTCAGACGTCCGACTGTGGCATTTCTTTTAAAGCCCTTTATGTGATGTCGCTCAGACGTCCGACTGTGGCATTTCTTTTAATGCCCTTTATGTGATGTCGCTCAGACGTCCGACTGTAGCATTTCTTTTAAAGCCCTTTATGTGATGTCACTCAGACGTCCGATTGTGGCAATTCTTTTAAAGCCCTTTATGTGGTGTCGCTTAGACGCCCGACTGCGGCATGAGCTTTATTTGTTTACCTTTCGAGGCGTCGCTCCAGACACCCGATCGGTTTTCATTTTTTTGTTTACTTATCAAGTCATGCATAAATATTATTATTGTAGTACGAGCATCATTTTTATTCGTGACGCATTCATGCATTCATTGATTATATCTTTTGTCCGAACTGTCTTCCGAGTACTTTCAAAGTACTCACCTGGCTTGTTGATTTGGCCAGATGTTGATGAAGGCGATCTCATGGATGAAGAGTTTGATAGCGACTGCGACGCCTAGAGGAGTCCCAGTCAGTCCCGTGCGATCCTGTTTTGGTCACTATATTATCCGCTTCCGCAACCCCAGAAATAAATTCATCGAGCCTCACCTCGACACTCGATGAGCTGCCAGTTAGGAGTCAAGTTATCCACCACTTTTTACCTCGAGCTAGTAGCATGCCACCACATCCCTGTGTCATAACTGCCCTTATGTAAGATATTGGCGAGTTTGTATTAAATTGTTGAGCAGCCTCAGCTCAACCCTGTAATATATTTAATGCTACTGGTCCTCTGTTCATCAAGTATTTGTCTACCAGTGAGGATGACTTTTCCTATACTGGGATTTAAAGATCGATTTTCTCAATAATTATTTATTAAAAAAGTCGGTCGTGACAAAAAATGGAGATTTGTCAGTCCTTCTGAGCTGAAGTTAGTTTATTCTTGTGGGGAGTAATGTAACCATCCTTCAACTGCTGCTTCTGATGAGAAGATAGACAGGGCTTCTTCATACTGGCATAATTGGAACTAGTCACTTCATGTAGTGCATATTCTTCTTCAGAGTAAGATGATCCTATTGTGCAAAGACAAGAGGACAACTAAATGCTAGCATCCCTGTTTGCTCGAAAAAAAGGATAGGAAATATTTAAAACAGCACAGATGAAGCACTTCTCAAGGACAATACCACTTTTTCATGATAGTATCTAAACAGTAGCACAACACCAATAGAGATGACAAAGCTCAATCATATGGATGAAATCAGTGGGCGAGTACCAACCTTTGTCAGGAGGCTTATTGTGTAGAGCATACAGATGAAGCACTTCTCTGGAACCATCTGTTGCTATCTACTGTGGTGGCCATGCTTACTATATACTCCTCGATTAGTTTAATGTTTCCAACATCTTCTTGTGCAGTTCCAAGTAGAGATAATTACGTATTACTTTAAGAGTGGCATCAAATCAGTGGCAAAACAATTGCTCGTTCCAGCCATAGCAATAAATTAAGATGCAAAACTATATCATTACTTGTGTCATCACAGTTCCAATGCTTCATTACAGCACCGGGAGTTGATTTTTGTTTTTCTTCCGCTTGTTCTTCCCCTTCATCACTTGGTTCAATAACAGAGAAGCTTCACCTTCAATGTAAGATTTGGCATGTCAATTAGGGAGCACAAGTATAGCACTAAATAATGACATTAATTTTCTGATGAAAGTGGCAAAATACAGGCCAATAGTTGTGAAATATCCTTATCTTACCTCAATGGGATATTACGGTGCACATACAGATTGGAAGTCTTGTCTCCATTTGTGCAGTTCACTAAAATCAAGCAACATTACCGTAAAAGTAGCACAACATATGAAAGCACACTGCAGAATCATGTGAAAGAAGGCTAGTACTGACCTCTCATGATGCGGAATTCAAACAACTCACAAGAAGAAGATCTGAACCAAATTTGCCAACACGGATAGGAAGTAAGATCTCCTCTTGTGCAGTTCCACTAAGATCAAGCAATCAAGCAACGTTCTCGGTGTGACATTTTGGTTGAACTGCAAAAACACTCTTAAAACAAAATTGTTTTGTGCAGTGCAACAAAAGGTCACAATGGCAACGAGGTGAAGTAGATAACCCTGTTTACATAGAGGTGCAAAGGAAACAACTAGTGGTCAATAACGGTGGATGACACAGAAGCCAACAAAAAGAAGCATCTACCTTATCTAAATGGGAAAGAAAGCAAGACAGTAGCATTTCTCAAACGGTGGCATTGATTAATAATAACAGAGATTATATTAACAATAAAATTCGTTAAACATGTAATTTGCTTTTAACTGTGGCATTGCATCAATTTTCCAGCGGCATTATTAGAGGGTGTTTTTTTATAGGAACATTTTGGTGTAGGGACTAAAAAAACTCTGTGTCAGTCCCATCTAAACCAAACAGGAGGGACTTTTAGGGACTAGAAGTGGGCATTTGGGACTAAAGAAAGAAGACCCCGAGGGAGTCTTTTTGGGACTTTTTCCAACAGTTACATGTGCCACGCATCGCACCTTGTCTCTATTAGTTCATTACTAGGGGTAACATGGTCTTTTAGCATGTCATTTAATAACCTCTAGTCCATGTTTAGTCCCTGGAACCAAGCAGGTAGGGACTAGGGAGTTTTTAACCAAACAGGGCCTTAGATTAACAACAGCTAAAGAGTTGCACGGGACAGTGGACACACCCGCACCATGTGCATCTACCAATGTACTGTGGTCATGCATGGTCTGTTGCAACAAAGAACAAATAACCAAGGAGCATATTTGTGTTGGTTCTAGTTTTGTTATCTTTAGACACCTTTCCCTATGTGAGCGCAGCAAATCTAGTCCTGCTCAAACTCTACGGCCTTGTCCCCCAAAACAAAAGATCAGTTCGTTACAGATGTGCGTACTGCGTTTGTCATTGTTTTCCCTTTTCGACCAACGTAGGTGCTGGATAGCCAGTCTGTACTAGTACTTTCGCCCCTTCCTTTCCTCTTTGAACCACGTCCTAGATTTATGCGATACAACTTTCCCCACAACTTTCCCCCATTCCTTTCCTCTTTGAACCACGTCCTAGATTCATGCTATACAACTTTCCCCCCATTCCTATCCTCTTTGAACCACGTCCTAGATTCATGCTATACAACTTTCCCCCTTCCTTTCCTCTTTGAACCACGTCCTAGATTCATGGTATACATGCAGCTAGAGCAATGCATGTGGAATAAGTAAATTATACCTTAAGGTTCTTGGGGCATGGTTCGGTGGGCGACGGGACGGCGGCGAAGAAGAAGGGGTCGGAGGCCCTCCCACGCTGCCGCTAGGTGAAAGTGAACAACTGCGCCAGTAGTGGATTCCCTCCCTGGCCGACGGCGACAGCGTTAAGCCTCCTTCCCTTCCCGGCGGTTGGATCCTGCCGGCTCTTTGAGCAGCAGTGAGGGGAGAGAGAGGCCAACGAAGTCTTGTTTAGATCTAGAGAGGGTGAGAGAGTGTGAACAGAGCAACTACAAGCACCGAGGCTCCAGCGTGTATATATATATACTGGAGAGAGAGTGTGAAGCGTGCAAACCCTAGAAAACAAGTGCCAAGGCTGCAGCTTATACATGGTGAGGTGATTATACGGTCACTACGAGATCGTATAGCTCCGTATCCATCCATTTTGACCAGTCAAAGAATCCTCCTGGCACAAATTATGCTCAAGTGTAGTTATCGAACCCGAGACCTCAAGTTCGATGAGCGATCAGACTAACCAGCTACACAACCCTCCCGTTATGTTCAATGAGAGGAAAATAACTTTTTATACATTCTTGCATTCGTGTGACAAGCATGCCGTGTTTTTTGTGTGTGGGAGTCATTGGGATTTAGATCATAATCGTGCCATGTGGCTTTGGTGGTAAGACTATCCACAATGGTGCAGAAATAATGCAGCCTTAGTCACCTTACCTCTCTCCACGTAGTACATTGGGTCCCACCAGTTAGAGGGTGAAACAAACAAATTAATAAGAAAAATTAAAAGCGTCAGCGGTGTATCTTACCTCACACATCTCGCTACTGCTCGGGAACACTGTCCAATTGATCCCTCTGTTCGCTCACGTACTATTTTAAGTGAATCCTTATTATAACATGCACACAATTTTGGTCACTTGTATTCAACCTAAGTCAGTGTTCCACCGTATCTTGTACTTACTACTCCCTCCGTCTAGGTGTAATAAGTCACGTTAGAAGGTGCAGCGGGACCAAGGTGCATGTGTGTGTGTGTTTAACAGCATGTGTGTGTTAGAGAGAGCAACATATCGACCTACTCCTACAAAGAGATGGTGTGTAGTGTACGATTTTAGCCACGAGAGTCGGTGCATCCTCTCGTTTCTGAGCGTGTTCGATAGGGACACGTGCACAGCTGCCACGCCCGCCCCTGACCAGCCTGGCCCACCCACAGCCCCTCCATCGCCCGCGCGCGCTTCCTGCCCAAAACGGTCAGCGCCGCTCCAAAGAATCGGTGCCGCATTCATGCCCGGGCAGAGCAGACGTGACCTCTCACTGGCGCAAGAGTGATGGTTGCTTCGTCCGTCCAACTTACTGCTGGGTCTATGTGATTTGACGGCTCATTGGTCTTTATTACTGAGGTGGTAGGACTGCTGGATGTCCCACGCTTTCAGCAAAAGGAGGTACTACTAGATTACAATTTTCTCCATTCTTACAGCGGAGGAGTGCAAGAGCAGTGAAAACACGCAGACTCAGTGATTACATGGACCACCTCACACTATCACCATATTTTCTGGACACCGTGTGACACCTAACTCTTTACATAGTACTCCCTCCGTTCATAAATACTAGATGAGTCCCCGCGCGTTACCGTGGAACAGCCGTCTATCTCTCTGCGTAAAATTATCGATTCCATAGAACTAAAAAAAACTCTATAACCGCATGACAAATGTGGTAGCCAAACTAAAAAAACTCCCATCATCATTTAGATCACCCCATGTAAGGAAAAAAGATCAGCCAACTCCTACTGCATGATGGGATTATATTTTTCTTTTTGACATGTTAATGGGACTTAAAAGCTCACTTACATGCATGCTACTGGTGCATGCCTGCATGCAGACATGTTGATGTGATTTAAAACCCACTAACATGCATGCCACGGTATTTCTGCATGCTTGCATGTGGCTTAGTGCGGAGCCTCTCAACGTCTAGATCAGACGGCTATTATGGACTGATTTAGTTCATCTAACGGCTACATTAATTTGGCGATGTGGCTTGATAACCCACAAGTGTAGGGGATCACAACAGCTTTCGAGGGTAGAGTATTCAACCCAAATTTATTGATTCGACACAAGGGGAGCCAAAGAATATTCTTAAGTATTAGCAGTTGAGTTGTCAATTCAACCACACCTGGATAACTTAGTATCTGCAGAAAAGTATTTAGTAGCAAAGTAGCATGATAGTAATGGTAACAGTGACAAAAGTAAAGATAAAAGTTTTGTAGTGATTGTAACAGTAGCAACGGAAAAGTAAATAAGCGAAGCAAAGTATGTGAAAAGCTCATAGGCATTGGATTAGTGATGGATAATTATGTCGGATGCGATTCCTCATGTAATAGCTATAACATAGGGTGACACAAAACTAGCTCCAGTTCATCAATGTAATGTTGGCATGTATTTAGAATATAGTCATACGTGCTTATGGAAAAGAACTTGCATGACATCTTTTGTCCTACCCTCCCGTGGCAGCAGGGTCCTAGTGGAAACTAAGGGATATTAAGGCCTCCTCTTAATAGAGAACCAAAACAAAGCATTGAGGGAGTCCTAGATTAGGGGGTATCCGGACAGCCAGAATATATACTTTGGCCAGACTGTTGGAGCATAAAGATACAAGACTCAAGACTCCGTCCCGTGTCCGGATGGGACTCTCCTTTGCATGGAAGACAAGCTTGGCGATCCAGATATTATATTTCCTTCTTTGTAACCGACTCCGTGTAAACCCTAGCCCCCTCCGGTGTCTATATAAACCAGAGGATTTAGTCCTTAGAGGGATGATCACAATCATAATCATCATAGGCTAGCTTCTAGGGTTTAGCCTCTATGATCTCATGGTAGATCAACTCTTGTAACACCCATATCATCAATATCAATCAAGCAGGAAGTAGGGTTTTACCTCCATCGAGAGGGCCCAAACCTGGGTAAACATTGTGTCCCTTGCCTCCTGTTACCATTAGCCTAAGACGCACAGATCGGGACCCCCTACCCGAGATCTGCCGGTTTTGACACCGACATTGGTGCTTTCATTGAGAGTTCCTCTGTGTCGTCGCTGCAAGGTTTGATGGCTCCTCCAATCATCAACAACAACACGGTCTAGGGTGAGACTTTTCTCCTGTGACAGATCTTCGTGTTCGGCGGCTTCGCACTGCGGGCCAATTTGCTTGGCCATCTAGAGCAGATCGACAGCTATGCCCCTAGCCATCAGGTCAGGTTCGGAAACTTGAACTACACGGCTGATATCTGCGGAGACTTGATCTTCAACGGATTCGGGCCTGCACCAGGAGCGCCAGACAGTCACGACGAGCACGGCCTAGACCTGCTGTCAGACAATGCTTGCGATATCGCCCCTGCAGGAGCCTCAGACCTAAATCCGGAGCAGATTGCGTCACATGAGGATGGGTGGATAGACCCCGCCCTAGAGGCCGCACACTCATCGGCGGTAGAGCCAAACACATACTTCACCCCCAAGGAAGCCTGTGACACTGGACCCCCGGACTCATATCCGATTGTAGGTTCCAGTCCACGCGCCTCCAAGCCCACCGAATCTGGTTGGGCCCTGGTAATGGAGTTCACCGCTGCGGATATCTTCCAGCACTCGCCCTTTGGCGACATGCTGAACTCTTTAAAGTCCCTCTCTTTGTCAGGAGACTCTCGGCCGAACTATGTCCGGCTCGAGTGGGAAGCAGGCGACATAGGAATTCGTTGCCCACCCACCACCCACATCATAGCCACTATCGACGATGTAGCAGACATGCTTGACTTCGACTCTAATGATACCGACGGTATGCACTACAAAAAAAAGACACATCCATGACATTTTTGGCTGAACGAAATTTTTTCTGTCATACATATGAGACTTCTCTATGACGATAATTGTGAAAAAACCCGGTATCATCATAGATATGGTGGGCTCCTACTTCTATGACAAAAAAATATGACAGAAAATGGGCTTTTCGTCCTGGGCGGGCCGGAGACGCGGCTGCATGACATTCTTTGGGCCGTCCATGACGGAAAAAACCGAGGTAGAAGCGAGGGGGAGGAAAATTTCAGGGAGTTGCCGGTTACGGTGGGAGAGCGATGCGTGTTTCTCTCATATAGGTACGCGCATGTGTGCGAGACGTTGGCTCTAACTGAAGCCGAGCGAGGTGTTGGGCTCTAACTAAACCCGAGCAATTGCACTGCAGGCTACGCGTTACTGAACCCGAGGGATCGATCGATGGCTGTTAACTGAACTCGATGGAGCGATTCCTTCACTACTGCTGCTAATTGAAGCCGATCGATTGGATGAACAGTGA
>NC_041393.1:661840250-661849144 GCF_002162155.2 Triticum dicoccoides
GGTGTGGAGGGCTGGATGAACAGTAAACAGTGGAGGGGTGGCCGTGGAGGGGTGGTTGAACAGGACCCCGTGGTGTGGAGGGCTGGATGAACAGTAGAAGGTGGAGGGGTGCCCGTGGAGGGGTGGTTTAACAGTAGCCGGTGGAGTAGCGCGCGGTGGAGGCTGGATGAACAGGAGCCCGTGGAGGCTGGAGGAGGTCGACGGTAGCCCGTGGAGGCTGGAGGAGGTCGACGGTGGAGATGAACAGTATCCCGTGGAGTCCCATTTTGCGGGACGCCACACCCCTCCCCTCCCCCCGTTTCAACCGTAGCGCTCCAACACAAGTCCATTTCGTCCGTTTTGCGGTACACCACACCCCTCCCGATCAACAGGACCCCCATTTTGACCGTAGGAGGTCCGTTTCCTCCGTTTTGCGGTACGCCACACCCCTCCCGATCAACAGGGCCCCTGTTTCGACCGTAGGAGCTCGTCCGTACTGCGGTACGCCAGGCCTCGTTTCCATCGCCTGTTCCGTCCAAGCCGGTTGGCTCCCACGCGTTCCGTTGGCTCCCGATGAACACGACGCATTCCGTTGCCTCCCCATGAACACGACGCATTCCGTTGCCTCCCCATGAACACGACGCATTCCATTGCCTCCCCATGAACACGAGCCCTCGCCGTACGTATGAGCGACTAGGCGTTCGAGACCCCGCCCGTATGTACACATACGTGGCCGTATTTTCTTTCTTGCACCCTGGCCGCTGTACGTACGTGTACATGCTACGTGCGCGCCTCTACTACAACACGTACGCGCCTCTACTACGACACGTGCGCGCCTCTACATCGACCAGTATATATGTACGTACAAGTTCGCGACCAGAATGACAATGCTACGTACGCTTCGACCAGGTGGGTCCTGACTGTCAGGCAGTTCCTTGCGTGCGAAAATGTAGCTGGTGGGTCCCAGCAGTCAGAGGGGCGAATCGTTTTTTTCCCCGGACGCACTTCCTTTGCGTGCGATGATGTAGCTGGTGGGTCCTAGCAGTCAGGGGGGCGAATCATTTTTTTTTGCCCGGACGCACTTCCTTGCGTGCAAAGAATGTAGCTAGTGGGTCCCAGCAGTCAGGAGGGCGAATCGTTTTTTTTGCCCGGACGCACTTCCTTGCGTGCGAAGGTGTAGCTGGTGGGTCCCAGCAGCAGGGGGGAAACATTTTTTTCGTGAAATATGGTGGCCCGTCCGATGGGTCCCCGCTGTCAGGTGGAGGATTAATTATTTTGCGCGTAATAAGGAGGCACTTCCTTGCTGCGGCCGTGGACCCAGCTGCCAGCCTCTCCACATACAGTCCACGTCCGATGGAAGTCGTTCCTTGACCATGTTGATAGCGCCGCGCCGAGAGCACCACGGCGGTGGACAACGGCAAGGCCTAGGAAGGGGACGACTTGGAGCCGGGGAAGACGCAGCAGTGGATGCCCACGCGAAGAGGAGTACGAGGGTTCACTGGTTCGACTGCGGTGTGAGGCTACTGTCGCCGTAGATTAACAGGGGGTGTGGGTGAATAGAGGGATGGCTTGGCCAGCGATGGGAGTAGTAGGGGGCGGTGAGGCCTCCGCGGCATCACAGCCGGCCACGGGAGGCAGGAGCACGCGGCACGACCGGCGCTGGTTTGGGGAGCTGGAGCAAGAAGACCAGAGGTTGAAGAAGCACTACAACCGTTGGATGAACATCATATGGTAACAGGAGCTAGAATCGTTCATATTGACTAAGTTGACAAAGTCCTCCGTCCCTGTCAACTTGGTAGGCCCACAAGTCAGCCTCCCAGTATGCTGGGTTCCACCTGGCAGGGGGGTATTCATTTTTTTGTGCGTAATAAGGAGGCACTTCCTTGCGTGCGAAGATAGCTGGTGGGTCCGACAAGTCAGCGGGGGGCACATTTTTTCGCGAAATACAGAGGCCCTTCCGGTGAGTTCTAGATGTCAGGTGGAGGAATCATTATTTTGCGCGTAATAAGGAGGCATTTACTTGTGTGCGGCCGTGGACCCAGCTGTCAGCCTCTCCACGCACAGCCTACTTACGATGGTGTCGTTCATTGACCACATTGACCATGTTGCGCCGAGCACATCACGACGGCGAGGCCCCGGACAGCAACGAGTCGGAGATGGGAAGACGCGGTTGTAGAGTCGCAGACGGAGATGTGTACGAGGGTTAACTGGTTCTAGTGCGGTGTGGTTCGGCAGTCGGTGGAGAAGAACATGAGGTGTGGAGGGTTGGAGGGATGGCCTGGCGAACGGTGGAGTAGCGCTTCATAGCGAAGCGTGCTAAGCAAAGCTGCTAGCAGCAGGAGGTGGGAAGTGGTCCCGGCGGTGCTGGAGGAAGAAGACGAGAGATTGAAGATGGATGCCGGCCGTTGGATGTAAATCCAATGACTAACATGTCAGAATCATTTGTTGACTAAATTTACAACGACTTGTGTTGGCTTCGACCTATTGGCCCACATTTCAGCCTCCAAAAATGTTGCACGTATTCAACCCATTTTTTCAGAATTTATAGTCTTTTTTTGCGCGGTAGAATTTACAGTCAATTTGATCTTTTTTTGAATTACAACCATTAGCTGGGTTGGGTGAACAATTAATGTAGCTTTCATGCGGCCCATTTATTTTATTTCCTAAATAATTACAGGCCATTTGCACTTTATCTAGATACACGATTTTGCTGGGCTGATTCTAATTATAATGTTGGGTTGGGCCAGCAATGTTATCAAAAAATAAAAAAGGGCTGAGCATTTTGTTATAAATATATTTAAATAATAAGTGATATTATTACATTCGTCCTTAAATCTTACCAAGCTTTTGTACACAATCACTAGGATTTTCGTGCCAAAACAATCCAGGATTTTATTTGTTAAGAAATTATTTTTATAAGTTAATAAGATGTGAGATATTGTTTTCTTACATATATAAGTATCTGTTAAATATATGATGACAATAAAAATAATATATAATAACATATAAAATAATATATATATATATATATAATATAGTTAAAAGGGAAACATAAGTTGTACCTGGCGTTCCTATTCTTATATAGAATATCCCTGTTTGCACAAGTAGAGATAATTACGTATTACTTTAAGAGTGGCATCAAATCAGTGGCAAAACAATTGCTCGTTCCAGCCATAGCAATAAATTAAGATGCAAAACTATATCATTACTTGTGTCATCACAGTTCCAATGCTTCATTACAGCATCGGGAGTTGATTTTTGTTTTTCTTCCGCTTGTTCTTCCCCTTCATCACTTGGTTCAATAACAGAGAAGCTTCACCTTCAATGTAAGATTTGACATGTCAATTCGGGAGCACAAGTATAGCACTAAATAATGACATTAATTTTCTGATGAAAGTGGCAAAATACAGGCCAATTGTTGTGAAATATCCTTATCTTACCTCAATGGGATATTACGGTGCACATACAGATTGGAAGTCTTGTCTCCATTTGTGCAGTTCACTAAAATCAAGCAACATTACCGTAAAAGTAGCACAACATATGAAAGCACACTGTAGAATCATGTGAAAGAAGGCTAGTACTGACCTCTCATGATGCGGAATTCAAACAACTCACAAGAAGAAGATCTGAACCAAATTTGCCAACACGGATAGGAAGTAAGATCTCCGCTTGTGCAGTTCCACTAAGATCAAGCAATCAAGCAACGTTCTCGGTGTGACATTTTGGTTGAACTGCAAAAACACTCTTAAAACAAAAGTGTTTTGTGCAGTGCAACAAAAGGTCACAATGGCAACGAGGTGAAGTAGATAACCCTGTTTACATAGAGGTGCAAAGGAAACAACTAGTGGTCAATAACGGTGGATGACACAGAAGCCAACAAAAAGAAGCATCTACCTTATCTAAATGGGAAAGAAAGCAAGACAGTAGCATTTCTCAAACGGTGGCATTGATTAATAATAATAGAGATTATATTAACAATAAAATTCGTTAAACATGTAATTTGCTTTTAACTGTGGCATTGCATCAATTTTCCAGCGGCATTATTAGAGGGTGTTTTTTTATAGGAACATTTTGGTGTAGGGTCTAAAAAAACTCTGTGTCAGTCCCATCTAAACCAAACAGGAGGGACTTAAAGATAAACTCGTAGAAAAGGGGTCTGTCGATAGATGTCCTAATTAACATAGCCGGCTTTACCTAGATGGCAACCGTGTAGTCACTGTTCATGCATGTGCCCCCAATGACTAGCCCAACTCAGTTGTCGCTATTTAACCCTCACAGTGATCCAAAGCACATGACACATGATTTTGCGAGATGACAAGCAACCTTTTTTTAGATTTCTCACCACAACTACAGCCATGTACAACATAGCCTGCACGATATGTAGACGATAGCCAATCCAGGCGTGTCTGCTAGAGTCTGGTCACATGCATGGACGAACTGATCTTCCATGTCTTGCAGGGATCGTCCAGGCACCAACGTAGTACAACACTTCTCTAGTACTATCGCTCGTCTCCCTCTTCTATTAAGTCACCCGACTTGCGGGGCCGGGGAGTGTGCCTATGGTCGGTTCTCAATTGACGTCCCACATATGTGTGCGAACGCAATATGACGCGCGTTCCATTCGGAGAGCAGCGTGCCAGACCGACCGACCGTTTGGGGTGCGACGCGAACACGACGTGCGTGCTGTATAGTCCGTACATGTGTACCGCCGTTTTCTAGACGATTTGCTCCATGGTGTGGGCTCAATCCATGGATACAAAATTAGTATACTGTATACTATTTAAAAGTCGAGGCGGGGCTTTTCCTGCCCGGTAGGCGGCGGGACAGTTCCGCCTAGTCGGTTCGACAGAGACGCGAGAAGACGAGGGAGTAGGCTGCTGCAAATGTAGGGTTGTGTGATTTGACAGCGAGTTACTGCTGGACAGGCGGGGCCCCGTGATTTGACTTGCCATTATCATTTTAACTGCGGCGCTACGACCGGCGTGAGTCTCCCGATTCCTGACCACCTCCATACAGGTGCCTCTCCCAATGCTCCACCATGTAGTAGTAGAGGCTGGCTCTTGCATGAGAGCCCACTTCTCCACTTTTTCCTTGCCTCTTTTTCCTCCACATATGCAAAAATGCCATGTAAAGCGCACCCTCCGTCTAGGTGTGTAAGTCATCTTACGAAAATCAAATAATCCCAAAACACTTAGGCGCGGTGCATTAAATTCTACGTCGTTTCTTGTTTCTGTACATATCAACCAATAAGAGATAAAGGGTGTGCATGCTTTTAATGACTTGAGACTATCAAACACGACATGCAGTGGTTAGGTCATTGCATGCAATACTATTAATTAGCAAATAAACGTTAATGTTTCCCATTTTCTCCTCCTCCTTGGTCACGGTGCACAGCCTAAGATGGTATTGTACTTACTTGCTCCTACAGGTGCTTAAGCTTGCCACATAGGCATAAAGTCTGATGTGCAAGTTAATCAAGAAGAGAGAGACTAGTTTGGTGACCCAAGGAAGAAACGGTGCTAAGCGCATGTACCAAGGTGAAAAGACAATTTTGAGTCTATAGCTAATTAAATGAAGCAAACTTAGCAACACCATTTCATTGGAAGAGGTCACTCCTTGGCAAATGCAATAAATACTAGTACTCCCTGTGTCCCATTATATAAGAACGTTATTGACACTACACTAGCTAGTGTCAAAAACGTTCTTATATTATGGGACAGAGGGAGTACGAAGAAAGAGATAGAGAGGAGTAAAGAGAATACACTTATAGCCAACCTTATAGCCAACCTTGTTGTAGTATGAGTGACTAAGCGATGACTATGTATGACATGCCAACATCAGATAGCCTAACGCACCGTGTTAAATCTCCAAGGGCGCGACCACGCGAGCGACGCGACGGTCGTGGTAGGCGCGACCATGATACGGGCTACTGGCAGCCCTTGGATCTGAGATCAAACGGTCGCATGCTAAGTTGCTGAAAATTTTAAGAATAACCCTCCAGGATAGGATATTCACCCATAGGTCTAGAATCATGCCATGCAACCGTTCGATCTCAGATCCATGGGCTCTCAGAAGCCCGTATCATGGGAGAATGGAAAGCCACTACCCTGCGGTTCGCACGCTGGCAGTTTTCTCCTACTCTTTCCCGCACGTCCTTTAATACTACAGCGGTTCGCTCCTAGTTGTCCCGTCCATTCACATTACGGCAGTTCCACTAAACCTAACCCTCCTCCCAAATCCATGGCGTCCCAAATCTCCCCAATCGGCGGTGAGTACAAGGTTAGAAACATCACCGGCGATGAGTTCGACGTCATCTACACCCGTACTTCCACGACGGTGAAAGGATGCCTTTCTCGCTTCAGACGCATGTTCGAAAACTCACATGATGAGTGGGTCGCTGGGCTAGATGTTGAGTACACCACAGTCCTGTGATGAGAGAAGGATCTAAAGGACGAAGAGAGGAAGAAGCCCGCCGTGATCCAGGTTTGCGTACATAATGTTTGCTTGGTCTACCACATATGCCATGCCGACGTTGAGTGCCAGGATTTTAAGAACTTACTCGAGGACAAAACAGTCAAATTCGTTATTGTAGACTTTAAGAATGACAAAGAAGTCCTGCGTCGGATAGGCCTCATTGTAGGCAACCCCTTCGACCTCCAGAAGAATTGGCTGGTGCCCTCTCGTCAGCCCTCAATGCTGACCCTGGCAGGAGCCATGGTTCATCCTTCGTACCGCAAACTGGAGAAACCTCATTACACGTTTCATCGTCATGCATGGCAACAGAATGTGCTAGATATAGACCACATCCAGTATGCTGCAATGGATGGCTACCTTTGTTTCAATATCTACAAGGGTTGGATGAAGAGCAACAACCAAGTTGGCGGTTCAAGCAAACAAGTATCGGCCAAGAGGAAGAGGGACAAGGACGAAGTCGAGGACGTGGACGAGGACTCCGAGTAAGGTGGCAGTGTCGTTGCTCATGGTGGTTCTAAACTTCTAATGCAGTGTCTACCGGATTAGTTGCATAGTTTAATTTCAGGTGTGCTTAGTTTAATTTGAGGGGTGTGTTGTGCTGAGCCCCCAGCAGAACTATGTTATGTTTCTTCTCGTTACTTTAACTCTTCAGTATGTACATACTAGTACTAGTATTCCTTTAATAGAATTTAGCACCCCAATTAAGCGCATACTAGCTTTTTTAATAGTACTATATGCATAATTTGGCGACGAGCGCTCTCTATATATACCACCTTTTTTTAAATTTCAATTTTTGCTCCATGGCACAATCCATCGATAGTGGAGTACTACTGTACAAAAGTATACATTTTTTAAAAGGCTAGCGTACTGTTCATCACATATATATATATATAGCGAGTTAAATTATCAACCTAGAACGACATGCATGCCATGTAGTAAACCGATCCGGAGGAAGTATAGTAAAAATGAGGTGATTTTACCCAGCAATCGGCGGGGGAGCATGGCCTGTCATGCGGCCCCACGTGTCATGATGTACCAAGGCGATGCGCGTGTCCCTCTTGAGGCAGAAGCAATACTAGCACGTGGTTTGAGATGATGTCGAACCGAAGTGTGAAATAATGGTTGCTTCATCCGTCTTGGAAGGTGCGGCATTGTGATTTGACGTCTCATTGCTCATTACTAACACTGGGCCGGTACGAGTGGGGTGCGTCCCCCCTGCTGTTCTGTACTATTATTTCATGCTTGACACGTCGACCCGGTTGCACATGAGATGACCCCCACATCCTTTGTCAAAATAAACAACACCCCAATCAATGCATTTCACTCTTCCATGCATCGGATGGGCACCTTTCTTGCTCCTACATGTGCTTAAGCTTGCCACATAGGCATAAAGTCTGATGTGGCAAGTTAATCAAGAAGAGAGAGACTAGTTTGGTGACCCAAGGAAGAAACGGTGCTAAGCGCGTGTACCTAGGTGAAAAGACAATTTTGAGTCTATAGCTAATTAAATGAAGCAAACTTAGCAACACCATTTCATTGGAAGAGGTCACTCCTTGGCAAATGCAATAAATACTAGTACTCCCTGTGTCCCATAATATAAGAACGTTTTTGGCACTACACTAGTGTCAAAAACGTTCTTATATTATGGAACGGAGGGAGTACGAAGAAAGAGATAGATAGGAGTAAAAAAATACATTTATAGCCAACCTTATAGCCAACCTTGTTGTAGTATGAGTGACTAAGTGATGACTATGTATGACATGCCAACATCATATAGCCTAACGCAAGGTTAGAAACATCACCGGCGATGAGTTCGACGTCATCTACACCCGTACTTCCACGACGGTGAAAGGATGCCTTTCTCGCTTCAGACGCATGTTCGAAAACTCACATGATGAGTGGGTCGCTGGGCTAGATGTTGAGTACACCACAGTCCTGTGATGAGAGAAGGATCTAAAGGACGAAGAGAGGAAGAAGCCCGCCGTGATCCAGGTTTGCGTACATAATGTTTGCTTGGTCTACCACATATGCCATGCCGACGTTGAGTGCCAGGATTTTAAGAACTTACTCGAGGACAAAACAGTCAAATTCGTTATTGTAGACTTTAAGAATGACAAAGAAGTCCTGCGTCGGATAGGCCTCATTGTAGGCAACCCCTTCGACCTCCAGAAGAATTGGCTGGTGCCCTCTCGTCAGCCCTCAATGCTGACCCTGGCAGGAGCCATGGTTCATCCTTCGTACCGCAAACTGGAGAAACCTCATTACACGTTTCATCGTCATGCATGGCAACAGAATGTGCTAGATATAGACCACATCCAGTATGCTGCAATGGATGGCTACCTTTGTTTCAATATCTACAAGGGTTGGATGAAGAGCAACAACCAAGTTGGCGGTTCAAGCAAACAAGTATCGGCCAAGAGGAAGAGGGACAAGGACGAAGT
>NC_041393.1:661849154-661859005 GCF_002162155.2 Triticum dicoccoides
GAGGACGTGGACGAGGACTCCGAGTAAGGTGGCAGTGTCGTTGCTCATGGTGGTTCTAAACTTCTAATGCAGTGTCTACCGGATTAGTTGCATAGTTTAATTTCAGGTGTGCTTAGTTTAATTTGAGGGGTGTGTTGTGCTGAGCCCCCAGCAGAACTATGTTATGTTTCTTCTCGTTACTTTAACTCTTCAGTATGTACATACTAGTACTAGTATTCCTTTAATAGAATTTAGCACCCCAATTAAGCGCATACTAGCTTTTTTAATAGTACTATATGCATAATTTGGCGACGAGCGCTCTCTATATATACCACCTTTTTTTAAATTTCAATTTTTGCTCCATGGCACAATCCATCGATAGTGGAGTACTACTGTACAAAAGTATACATTTTTTAAAAGGCTAGCGTACTGTTCATCACATATATATATATATAGCGAGTTAAATTATCAACCTAGAACGACATGCATGCCATGTAGTAAACCGATCCGGAGGAAGTATAGTAAAAATGAGGTGATTTTACCCAGCAATCGGCGGGGGAGCATGGCCTGTCATGCGGCCCCACGTGTCATGATGTACCAAGGCGATGCGCGTGTCCCTCTTGAGGCAGAAGCAATACTAGCACGTGGTTTGAGATGATGTCGAACCGAAGTGTGAAATAATGGTTGCTTCATCCGTCTTGGAAGGTGCGGCATTGTGATTTGACGTCTCATTGCTCATTACTAACACTGGGCCGGTACGAGTGGGGTGCGTCCCCCCTGCTGTTCTGTACTATTATTTCATGCTTGACACGTCGACCCGGTTGCACATGAGATGACCCCCACATCCTTTGTCAAAATAAACAACACCCCAATCAATGCATTTCACTCTTCCATGCATCGGATGGGCACCTTTCTTGCTCCTACATGTGCTTAAGCTTGCCACATAGGCATAAAGTCTGATGTGGCAAGTTAATCAAGAAGAGAGAGACTAGTTTGGTGACCCAAGGAAGAAACGGTGCTAAGCGCGTGTACCTAGGTGAAAAGACAATTTTGAGTCTATAGCTAATTAAATGAAGCAAACTTAGCAACACCATTTTATTGGAAGAGGTCACTACTTGGCAAATGCAATAAATACTAGTACTCCCTGTGTCCCATAATATAAGAACGTTTTTGGCACTACACTAGTGTCAAAAACGTTCTTATATTATGGAACGGAGGGAGTACGAAGAAAGAGATAGATAGGAGTAAAAAAATACATTTATAGCCAACCTTATAGCCAACCTTGTTGTAGTATGAGTGACTAAGTGATGACTATGTATGACATGCCAACATCATATAGCCTAACGCACCGTGTTAAATCTCCAAGGGCGCGACCGTGCGAGCGACGCGACGGTCGTGGTAGGCACGACCATGATACGGGATGCTGGCAGCCCTTGGATCTGAGATCAAAGGGTCACATGCTAAGTTGCTGAAAATTTGCAGAATAACCCTCCAGGATAGGATATTCACCCATTGGTCTAGAATCACGCAATGCAACCGTTCGATCTCCGATCCAAGGGCTCTCGGAAGCCCGTATCATGGGAGAATGGAAAGCCACTACCCTGCCGTTCACACGCTGGCAGTTCGCTCCTACTCGTCCCCGCACGTCCTTTAATACTATGGCGGTTCGCTCCTAGTCGTCCCGTCCATTCACATTACGGCAGTTCCACTAATCCTAACCCTCTTGCCAAATCCATGGCGTCCCAAATCTCCCCGATCGGCGGTGAGTACAAGGTTAGAACCATCACCGGCGATGAGTTCGATGTCATCTACACCCGTTCTTCTGCGACGGTGAAAGGATGCCTTTATCGCTTCACACGCATGTTCGAAGACTCACATGATGAGTGGGTCACCGGGCTAGATGTTGAGTACACCATATGTAAGCCCCCGGTTTCGATGCACCAGGTGTCACCGAGTTATTCACCGTTATTGCCATGTCATTTTCTTGCGTGTTGCATTTTATCATGTCATCATGTGCATCTCATTTTGCATACGTGTTCGTCTCATGCATCGGAGCATTTTCCCCGTTGTCCGTTTTGCAATCCGGCACTCCTATGCCCTCCGGCGTTCCCCTTTTGTCTCATGTTGTGAGCGGGTGTTAAACTTTCTCGGAATGGACCGAGGTTTGCCAAGCGGCCTTGGTATAGCACCGGTAGACCACCTGTCAAGTTTCATGCCATTTGGAGGTCGTTTGATGCTCCAACGGTTAACCGGTTAACCGCAAAGGCCTCTTTTGTGTGCAGCCCAACACCCCTACAAAGTGGCCCAATAACCCATCCAAACCCACTCCATGCTCTCGGTCGTTCGACCACGATTGCGTGGCCGAAAACCGCTCCTCATTTGGAGTCTCCTAGCTCCCTCTACCTATATATATGTGCCCCTTCCCGAATTTTCGCGCAGTCCAAACCCTAGCCAAACTCCTCCCCGCCGGCGGACATGTCCGCCTCCGCGCCGGACGTGTCCACCGCCGCCGCCACGTCACTCCGACCAATCGGGTCGCGCCACCTCACCCCAGCGGCCGCTCCCAGCCAACGAGAGCGCGCCACGTCAGCCCCGCCGGCTCTCCTCTCTCTCCTCCCACCGCCGTGGCCCGCCCGACCCACGGCCTGCCCGCCCCGGGCCGCAACTGGGCCCCGCGAGCCTGCGCGCACCGCCCGTCTTCCCTGCCGCCGGTGAGCATTGCCGCCGTCCTCCGCCGGTACCGCCCCGCCACCGCACCGGCGCGGCCCCGTCGCTCGCGCCGCCGCCGGATCTGGCACCTCCCTCGCCGGCCACCACCATCACCCTGCGTCGCCCGCCGTCCCCGAGCTGCCGCCGGTCGCCGCCACCTCCACGCGCGCCTCGCGCCCCGCCCCTCGTCACCGGAGACAAGCCCCGGCCGCCCCGCGCGCCCTGCGCCAGTGCTCCTGTCATCGCCTGAAGCTCCGCCATCGGTCGTCGCTGCTCCCCTCGATGGGATCCGGCTGGGTCCGACATGGCCCCACCGACCCCGACCCCGCCGTCGCCGGATCCGGCCTCCCCGGCCCCGTCCCTGACTTCTCCGGCTGTCGGCGGCTCAGATCCGGCGAGATCCGCCGCCGCATCGAATTCCGTGCAGCCCGAGGTTGACCCCCGAATATCCCACTAAGTCCCTCAGTTTTGCATATTCTGGTGCCTATTTTGCCATACAATATCTCCTAGCATACTGCTCCATTTTGCGTGCATTATATATCAAAATATTCGCCATAAGATGTTCTTCATTTCATTACATTGTGCCGTGTTCATTTGAGATCATCTTGATGCCCTAATCATCGTTGCAAGAGTGCTATATGATGTTAATCTACTGAAACTGTTATAACTTGGTGATTTGTCATTTTTGTTGCATTTGATATGTGCATCCTATGAGCATGAGCTCTACATGTGTTTTGTACTACATCATGCCGTCTTTATAGTGGTGCCATCCATGTATTTTTGTGGGTCTTGTAGTGAGTGCATCGAGCTCGTGAAGTAGGGTATTTGCTGTTTCTATTTTGATAGTCTGAATCTGTTACAACATGATGCTATGTAAACCTGCTGCTACCAGTCATTCTATGCATAATCTGGAGATGTTCACTAAGGATGTTTTGTTATAAATGTCATGATCTATCCATTAATGCCCCTGGTTGAATTTATAGCCTCCTGTAGCTTGTTGTAATCATGCTCCAAAGTTGCTAAATAATGTTGCTGTCAGCCTGTTAACATTAAGTTCAGTTTTGCCATGTGTTTTGCTAGTGATCCATGCACCCTATGAACTTGTTCTTTCCATGCTTAGCTTCATAAATATGTAATCTTACTGTTGGCTGCCTTGCCATGCCATGTATTGCTCTGTGGTGAGTGGTTCAAGTTCACCAACGTGCCTACTTATTGTTGTTCCTGCCATGTCTGAATCTGTCATATAACTTGCCATGTTTACATGGGTGCCATCATATTTTCTGTGCCCTTTTGGCTCATGGTCAGTAAGGGACTTTTGTTATATGAGAATAGTAGATTCCTGCCATGCCTTTATTTGCCATGTTAAATTCCTGCAGCATGTTGTTTGATAGCTCTAAACATTGCAACCTGATGTTATTTCTGCTAATGACTGAAACTGTTATTATTTGCAATCTTGCCATGTCCTTTTGCGCATGTTCTAATGATTTCTGAAGATAGCTCAGTGTTCATGTTTTGTCATGCTTTACCTGTACTTCATGATCATGCCTTTTGTTCTTATGTTGGAGTGCTGTAGCTTGTTGTTTTGATGCTTGTAAGATGCCTAGTTGATGTTTTGGACAGTTTGTTGCTATAACTTGTATAGAGTGTATGTGTTGCACCGTTGCTCCATTTTGAGTGTGCTCCATATGAAACTTGCTTGATTTTGCATGTAGCTTCATATTATCATGTTGCATCCTTGTTTTGAGGTGTTTGCTTGATGTTTGAATGAATTTTTGCATTAATGCCATGTTTAACTTGTTTTGCTCATATCTTCTAGGCCGTAGCTCCGAATTAAATGAACTTTATATGTAACTTGACTAGAATCTCGTGTAGATCATCTTGGTGCATTTTAACTTGCTGTTTAAAAACTTCAACTTAATGTTTGTTCAGATCTGTACCAATTTCGAAATTTGCATATGAGGACTTACCGGAATTGTTATATGTTGTTTCCGGCCTCATTTAAACTTGTTTTGATGTGTTGCTCTTGTATGCATCATCTGTTGCCATGAGTAGCCTCATCTAGTTTTGTCATGCATCATACTTGGTTGAGCATCATGTCATGTATATGTGTGGTGTCTTTACTATGTTGTGTGCTTCTTCTCGATAGTTCCTGTTTCGTTGCGATCGTGAGGATTCGTTCGTCTACGCTTGGTTCGTCTTCGTGGCTTCATCTTCTTCATCGACTCGTTCTTCTTCCTAGCGGGATTTCAGGCAAGATGACCGTCACCTTGGATCTCATTACTATCATTGCTATGCTAGTTGCTTCGATCTATCGCTATGCTGCGCTACCTATCTTTTGCTCTTCAAGCCTCCAAAATTGCCATGTCAGCCTCTAACCTTTTCACCCTTCCTAGCAAACCATTGCTTGGCTTTGTTACTGCTTTGCTCAGCCCCTCTTATAGAGTTGTTAGTTGCAAGTGAAGTTGAAGATTGCCCCATGATGGAGAGGATTATGTTGGGATATCACAATATCTCTTATTTAATTAATGGATCTATATACTTGGTAAAGGGTGGAAGACTCGGCCTTATGCCTGGTGTTTTGTTCCACTCTTGCCGCCCTAGTTTCCGTCATACCGGTGTTATGTTCCCGGATTTTGCGTTCCTTACGCGGTTGGGTGATTTATGGGACCCCCTTGACAGTTTGCTTTGAATAATACTCCTCCAGCAAGGCCCAACCTTGGTTTTACCATTTGCCTCACCTAGCCCTTTTTCCCTTGGGTTTCCGGAGCCCGAGGGTCATCTTTATTTTAGCCCCCCTGGGCCAATGCTTGTCTAAGTGTTAGTCCGAACCGAGTAGACTGCGGGTCCCCCTCGGGGAAACACGAGGTCTGGTTTTACTCGTAGGATGTCTCATCCGGTGTTGCCCTGAGAACAAGATATGTGCAGCTCCTATCGGGATTGTCAGCGCATCGGGCGGCTTTGCTGGTGTTGTTTTACCATTGTCGAAATGTCTTGTAAACCGGGATTCCGAGACTGATCGGGTCTTCCTGGGAGAAGGAATATCCTTCGTTGATCGTGAGAGCTTATCATGGGATAAGTTGGGACACCCCTGCAGGGTATAAACTTTCAAAAGCCGTGCCCGCGGTTATGGGCAGATGGGAATTTGTTAATGTCCGGTTGTAGATAACTTGACACCAGATCCAAATTAAAACGCATCAACCGCGTGTGTAGCCGTGATGGTCTCTTCTCGGCGGAGTCCGGGAAGTGAAGACAGTTTTGGGTTATGTTTGACGTAAGTAGGAGTTCAGGATCACCTCTTGATCATTGCTAGCTTCACGACCATTCCTTTTCTTCTCTCCTCGCTCTTATTTGCGTATGTTAGCCACCATATCATGCTTAGCCGCTGCTGCAACCTCACCACTTTACCCCTTCCTTTCCCCTTAAGCTTTGCTAGTCTTGATACCCATGGTAATGGGATTGCTGAGTCCTCGTGGCTCACAGATTACTACAACACCAGTTGCAGGTACAGGTTATGCGATGATCATGACGCGAGAGCGATGTTTACTTGTTTTGGAGTTCTTCTTCTGCTTCTTCTTTGATCAGGGGATAGGTTCCAGGTCGGCAGCCTGGGCTAGCAGGGTGGATGTCGTTTGAGCTTCTATTTGTGTTTCATCCATAGTCGGATGTTGATCTTATGTATGATGTGTTGTTGTATTCATGTGGCATTGGATGCCTCTTGTATGTATCCCCATCTATTATGTAATGTTGATGTAATGATATCCACCTTGCAAGGGTCTATCCTTGGTGGGACCTTCGAGTTCCTTTTGGATAGGGTTGCATATTGAGCATGACAAGTTGGTATCAGAGCCTGGACCGACCATAGGAGTCCCATTGATTGATCGTGTAGTTTGGCCGATGTCGAGTCTAGACGAAAATTGTTTTCAGAGTCTAGTTATATTGGAGAGTAGGAATTCTTTTACTCCTCTGCCCCTTCGTCGCTCTGGTAAGGAATCTTGACATAGGTATTTTGAAATACTCCTCTTCCCTTTCAAATTTTCTTTAGGATCACGTGGTTAGTTTGGTGAGTTGTCCATCCTCTTTTGTCCGGTACATTTCTCGTCAAGTTGTCTCGAGCCTCTTCATCTTTGCCAAGTTCAATCCTCAGTTGTTTTCTTTTCCCCACCCGCCCTCCCCTTTTTCTCCTCGGAGCCGGAGTCCGTAATCGAGTATCCATCCTACTCGTGCGAAGTCTTTGCTTTCTTTCCTCCATGATTTCAACCGATGTTTTCTCTTCAAGATATTCGTCGGTTTCCCGTTCCAAGTTGCCTTTGTTTTTCCCCGCACTCCCACCCTTTTATTCTCGGAGTTTGAGTATCTTTCGACCATCAGTTTCATTCATGAGGAACCTCTTTAGTCTTCCGTAAATTATCTCAACCGGTGAATTCTCGTCCTGTTTGACATTCTTCATCTCTTTTTCTTCACTGTGGACTCAATTCAAGTTTTTCGGGTTGATCATATCTTTTTCCTTGAAGTGCTTTCTTTGCTCGTTCGCCTCGTGCCATTTAATCGTTCTGGAGTGCAGAAGTCATCTCAGAAGATTCGTGTTTGCATTCAATTAATTTGAGGTTGTCACCTCATTCAAATACTTCAATTGTTCCCGTGCATCATCTATCTGTCCAAAAATCCTTATCAACGGTGTTTTTTAGTGGGCCCTAACCCACATGTCTTTTCCCAGGATCTTACCTAACTCTTATAATTTCCCGGAGCTATTCTCAAATTCTTTTTGGAGTTTGACGTAAGGATGAATTTCATCAGTCAGATCGTTTCCAAGATCGATTTCAAATCATTTCATTGTTGGCTCAACCTCTTCGCTTTTCATTCTCCCGGAGTATCTCAGTAATTTTGGTGGTATTTCTCGTTGTCATTTGAAGATCGAAGAAGAGTTCCTCTTAAATATTGTCTGTTCTCTCGAAGATTCGTGGTTCTAGCTTCATATTATCTTCTCGAATTATTCCATTTGTCAGATTTTTTTTTCTTACCCATCCAGAGTTTGTCAGAAGTCGTTTTCTCGTTTCTTTTCACCGGAGGCCATCATTCCAGAAGAATTCTTCACCCTCAGATTTCAGCTATCGTTATCCAATTATCCCGGTGCTTCGTTCAAGTGCTCTTTAATCACCTCATGATCTCTTTGTTCTTTTGCATCTAAATCCCCTCAGGCATATTTGATCGTCTACTTCTTACCGGTGATTCTTTCTCTTTTCTTCGTTCATTTTCATTTCTTACGGTGGTTCGTTCAAGATTTATTTCCGTTCTTTTCACATATATTCTTACGTTCTTTTCAATCCTACCGGTGGTTCATGAAGACTTTCTAATGTTTTGTGCTATATTCCCCTTAATCCTTTTCGACAACAATATGTAGTATGCAAAATCCATTGCTTGTCATCGATTTAATTTGATGAAGGATAAGCATACAATAAATCTTATTCTTATTTCCTCGAAGTGAGTAATCCCTTACTTCGGAGTTTGTTCTTGATGAATAAATTCTAGTTCCAAGTGTTTTCATCTTTTCTTTTCCGGAGTTCTAATTTCCTCGGGCATTTCCTCGGAAGCCCCATCTTAATCATCGCAAGGCTCATCTTATTCTTTCTTCCTTCATTTTATCACGTCATACTTTAGTTACCGGAATTCTTCATGGTGGCTCGTCATGATTTAATTCATTCCTCAAGTGTTCATCAAGATTCTTATCGAAGGAGCTCAAGTATCTTTCCTTCTTGCTTTTCCTCAAGTGGAGTTTTGCATTTCTTCGTTCTTCTCAGCTATCCAATCTTTTCCGTTTGTGGCCGGTTATCACCTTATGATCTTGAGATGTTACCTATAAGACCACAACAAGCTTATTTTTTCGTTGTTGATTTTCTCAACAACTGCATTTCAACCTTCCTTCTAAAGATGCTTTCAATTTCATTCGTGTCACAAGTTGTCATTTTCTTCTCCGTTCTTTTCATTCAACTCTTTCAATTCTTTCCGGAGGTTTTGTGTCATGTCTTCATCAAGTATCATTCCATCCTCTGAAGCTCATGTTCTATTCCTCCATGTTTCAGCCGGAGTGCTGCCTAAATCCTTTCAGTCTTATTCGTTTCTTATCTCGTTCTAACCGGAGTGGTTTCATAGTCTATCTGATTCCGTGAGCTTTCGATTCTCGTCATTCTCGTCATTCCTCTCTTCTTCCTGAGTGCTCTCGATTCTTTGCTTCTTCTCTTGAGTTCTTGTTTCACCTCATCCTTTTCCCCTTCCGTCTCGGTCCTAAGATCTCGGGACGAGATCTCTTGTTAGTGGAGGAGAGTTGTAATGCCCCGGTTTCAATGCGCCAGGTGTCACCCAGTTATTCACCGTCATTGCCATGTCATTTGCTTGTGTGTTGCATTTTATCATGTAATCATGTGCATCTCATTTTGCATAAGTTTTCGTCTCATGCATCCGAGCATTTTCCCCGTTGTCCGTTTTGCAATCCGGCACTCCTATGCCCTCCGACGTTCCCCTTTTGTCTCATGTTGTGAGCGGGTGATAAACTTTCTCGGAATGGACTGAGGTTTGCCAAGCGGCCTTGGTATAGCACCGGTAGACCGCCTGTCAAGTTTCGTGCCATTTGGAGGTCGTTCGATGCTCCAACGGTAAACCGGGTAACCGCAAAGGCCTCTTTTGTGTGCAGCCCAACACCCCTCCAAAGTGGCCCAATAAACCATCCAAACCCCCTCCATGATCTCAGTCGTACGATCACAATCGCGTGGCCGAAAACCGCTCCTCATTTGGAGTCTCCTAACTCCCTCTACCTATATATATGGGCCCCTTCCCGAATTTTTCGCGCAGTCCAAACCCTAGCCAAACTCCTCCCCGCCGCCGGACATGTCCGCCTCCGCGCCGGACGTGGCCACCGCCGCCGTCACGTCACTCCGACCAATCGTGTCACGCCACTTCACCCCAGAGGCCGCTCTCGGCCAACGGGAGCGCCCCACGTCAGCCCCGCCGGCTTTCCTCTCTCTCCTCCCACCGCCGCGGCCCGCCCAACCCACGGCCGGCCCGCCCCGGGCCGCTACCGGGCCCTGCGAGCCTGCGCGCGCCACCCGTCTTCCCCACCGCCAGTGAGCATTGCCGCCGTCCTCCTCCGGTGCCGCCCCGCCACCGCACCG
>NC_041393.1:661859352-661898075 GCF_002162155.2 Triticum dicoccoides
ACCTCCATGCATGCCTCGCGCCCCGCCCCTCATTGCCGGAGACAAGCCCCGGCCGCCCCGTGCACCCTGCGCCGGTGCCCCTGCCGTCGCCCGAAGCTCCGCCAACGGTTGCCGCAGCTCCCCTCGACGAGATTCGGCCGGGTCCGACCCGGCCCCGCCGACCCCGACCCCGCCATCGCCGGATCCGGACTCCCCGGCCCCGTCCCCGACTTCTCCGGCCGCCGGCGCCTCAGATCCAGCGAGATCCGCCGCCGCATCGAATTCCTTGCAGCCCGACGTTGACCCCCGAATATCCCAAGTCCCTCAGTTTTGCATATTCTGGTGCCTATTTTGCCATGCCATATCTCCTAGCATACTGCTTCGTTTTGCGTGCATTATATATCAAAATATTCGCCATAAGATGCTCTTCATTTCATTACATTGTGCCGCGTTCTTTTGAGATCATATTGATGCCCTAATCACCGTTGCAAGAGTGCTATATGATGTTAATCTACTGAAACTGTTATAACTTGGTGATTTGTCATTTTTGTTGCATTTGATGTGTGCATCCTATGAGCATGAGCTCTACATGTGTTTTGTATTAAATCATGCCATATTTATAGTGGTGCCATCCATGTATTTTTGTGGGTCTTGTAGTGAGTGCATCGAGCTCGTGAAGTAGGGTACTTGCTGTTTCTGTTTTGATAGTCTGAATCTGTTACAACATGATGCTATGTAAACCTGCTGCTACCAGTCATTCTATGCATAATCTGGAGATGTTCACTAAGGATGTTTTGTTATAAATGTCATGATCTATACATTCATGCCCCTGGTTGCATTTATAGCCTCCTGTAGCTTGTTGTAATCATGCTCCAAAGTTGCTAAATAATGTTGCTGTCAGCCTGTTAACATTAAGTTCAGTTTTGCCATGTGTTTTGCTAGTGATCCATGCACCCTATGAACTTGTTCTTGCCATTCTTAGCTTCATAAATATGTCATCTTACTGTTGGTTGCCTTGCCATGCCATGTATTGCTCTGTGGTGAGTGGTTCAAGCTGACCAACATGCCTACTTATTGTTGTTCCTGCCATGTCTGAATCTGTCATATAACTTGCCATGTTTACATGGGTGCCATTATATTTTCTGTGCCCTTTTGGCTCATGGTCAGTAAGGGACTTTTGTTATATGAGAATAGTAGATTCCTGCCATGCCTTTGTTTGCCATGTTAAGTTCCTGTAGCATGTTTTTGATAGCTCTAAACATGGCAACCTGATGTTATTTCTGCTAATGACTGAAACTGTTATTATTTGCAATCTTGCCATGTCCTTTTGAGCATATTCTAGTGATTTCTGGAGATAGATCAGTGTTCATGTTTTGTCATGCTTTACCTGTACTTCATGCTCATGCCTTTTGTTCTTATGTTGGGGTGTTGTAGCTTGTTTTTTTGATGATTGCAAGATGCCTAGTTGTTGTTTTGGACAGTTTGTTGCTATAACTTGTATAGAGTATGTGTTGCACCGTTGCTCCGTTTTGAGTGTGCTCCATATGAAACTTGCTTGATTTTGCATGTAGCTTCATATTATCCTGTTGCATCCTTGTTTTGAGGTGTTTGCTTGATGTTTGAATGACTTTTTGCATTAATGCCATGTTTAACTTGTTTTGCTCATATCTTCTAGGCCGTAGCTCCGAATTAAATGAACTTTACATGTAAATTGACTAGAATCTCGTGTAGATCATCTTGGTGCATTTTAACTTGCTGTTTAACAACTTCAACTTAATGTTTGTTCAGATCTGGACCAATTTCGAAATTTGCATATGAGGACTTACCGAAATTGTTATATGTTGTTTCTGGCCTCATTTAAACTTGTTTTGATGTGTTGCTCTTGTATGCATCATCTCTTGCCATGAGTAGCCTCATATAGTTTTGTCATGCATCATACTTGGTTGAGCATCATGTCATGTATATGTGTGGTGTGTTTACTATGTTGTGTGCTTCTTATCGATAGTTCCTGTTTCGTTGCGATCGTGAGGATTCGTTCGTCTACGCTTGGTTCGTCTTCGTGGCTTCATCTTCTTCATCGACTCGTTCTTCTTCCTAGCGGGATTTCAGGCAAGATGACCGTCACCTTGGATCTCATTACTATCATTGCTCTGCTAGTTGCTTCGATCTATCGCTATGCTGCGCTACCTATCTTTTGCTCTTCAAGCCTCCCAAATTGCCATGTAAGCCTCTAACCTTTTCACCCTTCCTAGCAAACCATTGCTTGGCTATTTTACTGCGTTGCTCGGCCCCTATTATAGCATTGTTAGTTGTAGATGAAGTTGAAGATTGCCCCATGATGGACAGGATTATGTTGGATATCACAATATCTCTTATTTAATTAATGCATCTATATACTTGGTAAAGGGTGGAAGACTCGGCCTTATGCCTGGTGTTTTGTTCCACTCTTGCCGCCCTAGTTTCTGTCATACCGGTGTTATGTTCCCGGATTTTGCGTTCCTTACGCGGTTGGGTGATTTATGGGACCCCCTTGATAGTTCGCTTTGAATAAAACTCCTCCAGTAAGGCCCAACCTTGGTTTTACCATTTGCCTCACCTAGCCCTTTTTCCCTTGGGTGTCCGGAGCCCGAGGGTCATCTTTATTTTAGCCCCCCCCCCCGGGCCAATGCTTGTCTAAGTGTTGGTCCGAACCGAGTAGACTGCGGGGGCCCCTCGGGGAAACTCGAGGTCTGGTTTTACTCATAGGATGTCTCATCCGGTGTTGCCCTGAGAACGAGATATGTGCAGCTCCTATCGGGATTGTCGGTGCATCTGGCGGCTTTGCTGGTCTGGTTTTACCATTATCGAAATGTCTTGTAAACCGGGATTCCGAGACTGACTGGGTCTTCCTGGGAGAAGGAATATCCTTCGTTGATCGCGAGAGCTTATCATGGGCTAAGTTGGGACACCCCTGCAGGGTATAAACTTTCGAAAGCCGTGCCCGCGGTTATGGTCAGATGGGAATTTGTTAATGTCCGGTTGTAGATAACTTGACACCAGATCCGAATTAAAACGCATCAACCGCGTGTGTAGCCGTGATGGTCTCTTCTCAGCGGAGTCCGGGAAGTGAACACGGTTTTGGGTTATGTTTGACGTAATTGGAGTTCAAGATCACCTCTTGATCATTGCTAGCTTCACGACCGTTCCTTTGCTTCTCTCCTTGCTCTTATTTGCGTATGTTAGCCACCATATCATGCTTAGCCGCTTCTGCAACCTCACCACTTTACCCCTTCCTTTCCCTTTAAGCTTTGCTAGTCTTGATACCCATGGTAATGGGATTGCTGAGTCCTCGTGGCTCACAGATTACTACAACACCAGTTGCAGGTACATGTTATGCGATGATCATGACGCGAGAGCGATGTTTACTTGTTTTGGAGTTCTTCTTCTGCTTCTTCTTAGATCAGGGGATAGGTTCCAGGTCGGCAGCCTGGGCTAGCAGGGTGGATGTCGTTTGAGCTTCTGTTTGTGTTTCATCCATAGACGGATGTTGATCTTATGTATGATGTGTTGTTGTATTCATGTGGCATTGTGTGCCTCTTGTATGTATCCCCATCTATTATGTAATGTTGATGTAATGATATCCACCTTGCAAAAGCGTTTCAATATGCGGGTCTATCCTTGGTGGGACCTTCGAGTTCCTTTTGGATAGGGTCTCATATTGAGCGTGACACCACAGTCGTGGGATGAGAGAAGGATCTAAAGGACGAAGAGAGGAAGAAGCCCGCCGTGATCCAGGTTTGCATGCATGACTTATGCTTGGTCTACCACATATGCCATGCTTACGTTGAGTGCCAGGATTTTAAGGACTTCCTTGAGAGCAACCTAGTCAAATTTGTTACTGTAGACTTTGGTAACGACAAAGAAGTCCTGCGTCTGATAGGCCTCGTTGTAGGCAACACCTTCGACCTCCAAAAGAATCGGCTGGTGTCCTCTCGTCAGCCTTCAATGCTAACCCTGGTAGGAGCCATGGTTCATCCTTCGTACGGTAAACTGGAGAAACCTCCATACATGTTTCATCGTCATGCATGGCAGCGGAATGTGCTAGATATAGACCACATCCAGTACGCTGCAATGGATGGCTACCTTTGTTTCAATATCTACTAGGGTTGGATGAAGAGCAACAACCAAGTTGGCGGTTCAAGCAAAGAAGTATCGGCCAAGAGGAAGAGGGACAAGGACGAAGTCGAGGACGTGGATGAGGACTCCAAGTAAGGTGGCAGTGTCGTTGCTCATGGTGGTTCTAATGCAGTGTCTACTGGAATAGTTGCAAAGTTTAATTTCAGGTGTGCTTAATTTAATTTGAGGGGTGTGTTGTGCTGAGCCCACAGCAGAACTATGTTATGTTTCTTCTTCTTACTTTAACTCTTCAGTAAGTACATACTAGTATTTCTTACATTTCATCTTTTAGTTGGTATAGTACTACCACTCGTTTATTCACATTATATACATACAATATATATGGCCAACATCATATAGCCAGCAGTTTAGTTGTCAAAGAATTTCATGGTGCTTAGTTTTGTCAAAGAATTCCAGGGTGCTTAGTTTTATTTGAGGGGTGGGTTGTGCTGGACACCATTATTGTGACTAGCCTTTTTAATATTACTATATGCATAATTTGGCGACGAGCGCTCTCTATATGTACCACCTTTTTTTAATTTCAAATTTTGCTCCATCGCGCAATCCATCGATACTACTGCTGTACAAAAGTATATAGTTTTTAAAAGGCTAGAGGGCGGGGCGGTGTAGCTTGGTCGGTTTCACGAGAGGCGAGGGCCTTTGTGATTTGACGGCTCATTACTGCTAGAAGGCGGGGCCTTGTGATTTGACTGCTCGTATAAATGCGCCGATGACCTGATCGAGGAGGAGCAAAGAACCGTGCGGTATACTCAAGTTTTCCACTGGAGTAGTACCGCGACGGAGGAGCACGAAACACTGCAACCCAGTGCCATATGGCGGTAAAAAATGATCTAATTTGCTAGTCATCTCATTGTTAGCATTGTTCTATTCATTCCCTCAAAAAACAAAAACCATTGTTCTATTCATGCCTCGCAGAGAACGTGACACGTGTAGTGAAACACCCGAAGCAAAAGATGAAACATAGCAGCAAAAGAAGAAGGAAGATTATCACCCCAAATGATCTAATTCGCCGCATACGTAACTGCTTCTTCATCGCCTCCACGACCTCCATCGCCTTGCGCGTCTCCTTCGCCATCTTCTTCATTCTGTCCATGATGTGGGATTTCTCGATGCGAGCCTTCATCATCTGTTCCACGATCGCATTACGTACCTTGACAGCAGTCGGGTGCTCGATGCGGAGCTTCGCCAACTCCTCCTTCTGTTCTATGACGAGGTCCTACAGCATCTTCATCGAGGAACTACTATTCTCATGCAACTTCTTCCAGCCGACGTTCTTCTCCTTCAACAGGTCGATCTCGTGGCAGAGCTTCGCCTTGTCCTCCTGAAGTCGCAGGATTTCGCCGGTCGCCTTCTTCTCCGAGGCAATGCTCTTCTTCAGCAGCATCACCAAGCCGGCGGTCAACTCCCCCTGCTGATTGAGCTCAGCGGGCATGTCGTCGAGGCTCTCCTTCAGCAACTCCATCAAGCCTTGGATGAACTCCTTCTGCTTATTGAGGTGCTTATTGAGGTGATCGGGCATGCCGTCGAGGGATAATGACTCCAGCTCCGCCGGCTCGACATGTTCGCCTCCGCGGCTAGGGTGCTCCTGGGAGCCATTGCCTGCCCGTGAGAGATCTTTCGAGGTCTCTGCATGGCGGCGAGCCCTCTTTTTTTTCCGCAGCCTTGGTTGTCGCTCCCTTGTTACGAGTAGTTATCGACCTAGAGATCTGCTCACCGGCCATGGCAATGACGGACGAAGAAGAAGCACTTATGAGGAGGAAAGGTAGAGTAATTTTCGGTTAGGTAGTTCCCCTTTTTATAACCTAAGTACTAGCACTAGTAGTACTAATACCAGCATAGTGGAAACACGTTCAGGTTTGGTACGTAGTACTAGTAGGTGTGACCAGGCTTTTGAATGTGATGGGAACAAGGTAAAGATTAATTGATGGTTTTGGTTTCGAGGCCCGAAACGGCTCTCGATGAGTTTAGTGGAACATAAATTTCAAGTAGACTACACTGCTCAAATGCGTAAGTATTATGTTAGACTAGCCAAAGTGGGAGTAACTTCAACAGTAACATCGAGCCCAACTCAGCAAATTTGCTTATGTTGCAATGAGTTAATGAGGACAAAGGTAGTTACAGTAACTTAGCTAGTTACTATAACATCACATGTCCCAATGCAATATGAGTCTATAACCTAATAAATGAAGCTTTGCATGTTACCACACTTATTTTACTACCCACTATGAAGCTAGTAACATAGTCTAGGGATTTGTGTACATTACTAGTGCATGTTACTATGCATTGTGGCTAGTCTTACTGTCAAAAATTGGCACAAAATACGAAGGAGAGCAATGGAAGTACTACTAGCAACCCACGATTTAACTACTCGCATGCGCGCAGTGGAGTAATAATGTCTTTCTTCCGCCCTCACGTCCACTCAATTTGCATGCGCTGTATTAATTGACCATCAATGAAGTGAACGACTTTACACGCGTCAAATTATCACATGGGGTGGATCTTGGTACAAAATTGCGCCCGCCCGTGTACCCGTGTGTGCGTGCGAGGGAATGAGTGCATGCATGGCGTGCGTGCACATCTTCGCTTCGTGCATGTACCGCCAGTATGGCTCAGGGAGGACGAGTACATTCTTCTGGAACCAGCAGCACATCACTGTGATCAATCCACGCAAGGAGGTCGCGACAACACCTCCACATGTGCCACATGGCTTCATGAACTATAAGAGAGACACTGTGTAGCGTGCCATTGGTATTCTAATTTACGTGTTTTGCACATACTCGAAGTACTAGTAATTTACACGTGCATTACACACATCAGATTTCGCAACCAAATTATGAATAAATACCACACTATAGCATGTAAGCTCTTAGTCATATATGCGTGATGTAGCCCTTCGTTTAATTCTTATAGTTCATCTCATTCAAAATCAAATTAGTTTTTATAAAAAAGCTAAGAACGCATGAATAGGAAAAACATGGGATTATAGTGGAATGTCGTATTGAATCCTACAGGATTGTACGAGTGTTTGATTGTGCATAGCAAAAACGCAGAATTCTTTCAAAGAGGTTTGAATGGATGGGATGTTTCCTATGAAATCTAGTGCAAATGAATCATATGGAAAAATTCCTATGGTTTACAATCCTACGAATCAAACAACCAAGATAGGAAAAATTCCTAATGATTAGAATCCTCCAAAATTCCTTTGAGAATCCTTTGAATCAAATAAGCCCTTAATCTATTTTATGATTCATGGAGTTGTGCGTTGTAAAGCATAAAGTAAAAAACAAATAATGGCAATTCAACTAGAAAAAAAGTTTGGGCAGTTATGATACGGAAGATTCTAGAACAAAAGAGAACCACTGTTGTTTTGAGGTTTGTGCATTATGCTTCAGTTCAACCATGGAGTCTGCTAGATTGTACATGTGGCAAAATCCGGTGGGGGGCTAGAAGATGGTGCGAGGGGCCGAGTGGAGGGAGACTATTAAGGAATGCACAAGTGCGAGATCGATATTTAGAGAGAGGGGGCGAACACGTGAGCTGTTGCACGCAGTGGCGGAGCCATGAAAAATAAATGAGCTAGGGGGCCAAGCATTGCTAATCCTTTACGAGGAGGGTCAATTCATGAAATTAAACCTTTTTTAGCAGCAATTGTCTAATGATCACATTCATATTAGCCTCAATATATAGTGATGTTAGGGGGGGGGTGGGCAGGGCCCTTACTGCCCCCTGTCTTCGCCATTGTGCACGCATGTGAGAGATGAAGCGGAAGGCATGGATGATGAGAGGGGGCCGTTGGATATATAATCAATGTGGGTGTATTGGCTATTTATGTTAATCCTATATAGAGAGGTATAGATTGATCGATGTGGACGTGGGAGAGGTATAGATTGATCGATGTGGACGTGGGAAAGAGGGTGAGACCTCACTGGATATATCAATTGATCGGTTTGTGTGGAAAACTATGAAAGACCTAGCTATACGCACACATACATAGAGGAACATCGATCGTTGCGCATGCACGCGTGAGAGATAAAGAATGCCCGGTATGAGGGAGAGGGGGATGTGTGTCGGTGTGTGCCTTCATGGGAGACCGACCTGAAGAAAAAGATTGCATGCATGCGATAGATAATGCCGACTGGTAGTGTGTGTGCATGCATGCACGAGAGAAAGTTAGTGGTACAATTGTAAAGAGAAGACTAATGTATGGCTGTAAAAGAATAGGTGAGGTCATAACCAATGTAAAGTTGCAAATATTTGAATAAGAGATCCTGATGTTTGAAACCCATGCATGCATGAATATAACGGAGATCTGCGCGGTGTGCTTTGGAAACGAGCATGTTGTAATGTATACACATTGAACAAGGTTAGACTGATTTGAATTTGAGATGCCGATGGCAGACATCATTTGCCCATGTCGCCTCTGTGCATGTAATTGGAGATGATGGGCGGCTTTCGCATCGCATATCTATATCTATACCCCTATATATATTATATTATATATATTTTTTATATTGTGAGTGGGTAACTTTAACTTTGAAAGATGGTCGTTGGATGAGGCGAATCCGAAGGTCCAAAGATGGCAAATTTGAGCACTATTGGCCATTGGATATCATCTAGATTCCACCAGATTTCGCCACATGTATAATCTAGAAGACTCCGTGGTTGAACCTAAGCATAATGCACAAACATCAAAACACAAGCACTTCTTATTTTTTCTAGAATCTTCCGTATCATAATTGCCCAAATGTTTTTCTACATGATTTGCCATTATTTGTTTTTACTTTATGTCTTACAACGCACAATTCCATGAATCTTAAAATAGATTAGCTTTCTTATAAAAACTAGATGATTTTGAATGAAATGAACTATAAGAATTAAACGAACATCTACATCATGCATATATGACTCAAAGCTTGCATGCTATAATGTGGTATTTATTCATAATTTGATTGCCAAATCTCATGCGTGCAATGCACGTGTACCTTACTCTAGTCTAAATGTTGTTTGTGTGTGTGTTGTGCGTGTTGAGGTCCAAATTGTCTTTTTTTGGGTACACGTTAAGCTTGTTCTTCTGAAATTTCAAGCTGCGCCTTGTTATGCCGAAATTTGAAGGTAGCGTCTCTGTCTATCGTGCTGCGAAACTCCCGCCTCTTCAACCCGCGCCTTGTTAGCCCGAAATATTTAAGATATATCTTTGTCTCATTGTGCTCCGACAACTCCCTCCATCTCAACCCGCGCCTTGCTATTACGAAATTACAACAAGCGCAAAAACTCCCACCTCCTATGAAATCCCGACACGTGAATTGCCCGTGGTACCCCTGAACCGAAAGAACCGCCTCAAATCGGTGGGGGGGTACTTTCGTAACTTACCCCACATTTCAGACAAGCGCGTCTCTAAGCCATGGTTCCCCACTGCCATCCCATCCGCCCACCCATTCGTACACCGAGGCCGCAAAAACCCGCGACGAAACCCCACACCTTTCTCCGTCCGCCACCCAGCCGGAGCTTCTTCCCCAACGACGTCGTCCACAGCAACACCTCGACATCCCTCATCCACCATACTGGATGAGGATCCGTCGTCGATCTCATGTCCCGCCAGTTCAGCCACCCCGTCCTCCACCTCCAAGGAGCTGCCCCGACGTTCCCCTCGTCTTTCGCGCCACCTCCATTCCCACACCGCCGTCTTCACCTGCACCACCGGAAGAGCATCATCATCACCGTTTCCTCGGATGAAGCTGCGGCCTAATCGGCGCCACCAAAGAGGTTGTACACTAATCGTCGCATTTTCTTCTTGATTCGATCTCACGGTGCTGCCGGCGCTCGGTCCCGAGCGGACACGGTGTAGATCCATCCACAACGACGTCGCCGGCCACTTCCTCCATGGCGTCGCTCCCTCGGCAGTGACGTCCACATCAGTAGGAGCTGCTGCTACATTAGCTCTTGTTCGCGCTGCTGCTCTGCTCTTGCTCTCAGTCCCCTGCCTGGTCTGCTCTTGCTATTGCTCTTGCTCGCGCTGCTGCTCTCGCTCTTGCTCTTGCTTGCGATGCTGCTCCGATTTGGCTACACTTCAGTCGACTGAATCGACTTTTGGGTCAGTCGATTTCCAAGGGGTGGGCTCGCCGGGGTGAAGGAAGAACCAGCCGCAGCGGGGAGGCGGGCTCGCCGGAGAGGTACCCCACAATCTATCTTAGGGTTCAGGATTGGGGCGGTGGTCGCCGGCGGTGGCCGGGCGGTGGCGTGGGGACCGCCGGAGAAAAAGCTCGGCACGGGGGGGCCTAGAGGGATGGCCGAGGCGGCAGCGGACCGGTGGTGGGGAGTGTTTTCGGGGCGGGCGGGGTGGCGCACCGCCGGCCGCGGGCGGCGGGGGGCTGCTGTTTGGCCGGTGGTGGTTGGCGGCTTAGGGGGGTGGAGGTTGAAGATGAACCGCAGGCCCTTGATTTCGTATCCAATGGCTGCAAAATTGACTGACGTGTAGCCTCACCTTGCTAGTGCGTTCAGTTTCGACAGCAAAATTCAGTTTCGACAACAAAATTCAGTTTCGACAGTTAGGTTCAGTTTCGACAGTTAAGTTCAGTTTCGATAGTTAAGTTCAGAGATGAGAGGCTGATGTATTTTACATCTAGCACTTCGTGGTTATGTATTTTACATCATGTACTGGAGATACTATTAGAATTCCACTCAGGTCAATGTTGTTCGTTGTCTCTCTTGTCCTGCTTCAGCCTCGGCGGCTGTACAACTCACTGGAGCTGCTCCAACGATGAAACCCTCCATCATAGTGGAGAAGTACCTCGGGCTCCATCTCCAGACGCCTAAGATCTTCTTCACCTCCTCCTACAGCAAAGTCAGCCGGAGCATCCTCACCGGCTAACCCAATCACGCTGAGATCGACATGGCTTCGCCAAAGAGGTTGTACACTTGTTGCATCTCTTTTTTACTCTACATGTTATATATATTGTCCACTGAGCACTCGTAGTAACGGGAACTACGATTATTTTATCCTACTATATGACAAGCAGTGAGGTACCAGGCAACTTAGCTATCCGTGATGGACTCTCTTGAACGCCATCATTATTTATCTCTGCGCGTTTGAGCTGTGCATTTGTCGATGAGCCTGGGACTTAAGCTAGTATGGCAGTGGCCTGGGTCCAAAGTAATAGAAGTAGCACAAAAAAAAATTTAGTGTAGGATTTTCCTTGCTCAAGCCTGCCTACTAAAATCACCAGTGCTTGAAAGTTAAAGTGAATGAAAACATAGGAATTGGAAAGTTTCCTATGGTACTACTTTTCATCAATTTGGTGCAAAGGAAAACTGTAGGATTTGTTCCTTTAGTGTCTCCTTGAAAGAAAAACCATAGGAATACTAATTTCCACTTCTCCTCCTTTTCATATTCCTATTCATCAAGCACAAGACTAAGAGATAGTCGCATAATAGCATTATAACCGTACATTTTCTTCTGGTTTGACTTAGTCTCACCATGCTTTTTTGCATCCTGTGATCTTCCAATTGTTGTGAATCAAACACCCAGATTGGCAGAAATCATGTGTTTTTAAATTTTCTATTTTGCACGTGCATTCCTATCCTATTCCTGTCTATTTCCTATCCCTGCATTGTTAGAATCCTCAAATTCAAACAAGCCCTTACTCAATTACTTCTGTTACAGATATGTGTCAAATAAAACCTTGTGTGGTTTGTCCTACTCCTGCGGCGCTGTGTTCCAACCCAGCTCAGCTGCTCCAACTACGGAAGGGGTCACCATAGCAGGGATCTACTCTCCAAACTGTGTTTCGCCGCCTCAGATCTTCTTCCCCGCTGCTGGCAACCACGACAACTGCATTACCATCATCAACTGAGCAGATGACCTTGAGGACTACACGGGTCCGCAAGAGAGGTCGCACTCTTCCGTGTCTGCTTACGTTATGCATCGCTTAATATGATGACATGCTACATTATCATCGTGTTCACCTATTAGACTCCGAGTCAGGTCCAAACTAATGCTGAAACTTGAGTCTTTAAATGGTTGTGGGGTACATATTGGGGCAGCAATCAGTACTATCTGTCTACTATCTGGTTAATCTTCGGTGTCTACTATGAGTTTCATGTTGGGTGCAAACAAACATTAAAGGAGCCATTATCTGTATTTTTTAACTAAAGCTATTATCTGCCTGCTATCATTGGTTTTGGGTCTATCCACAGTTTGCTACCATCACTCTGGATTTGTGCATGCACTCCTTACATAATCTCACTATGTTTTATTCCTATGCATGCCAGTTATTGTACACAATGGAACTGATCATGTAGAGCAAAAGAGACGAGCCTTGCATGGAAATAAAATTTCATGCAGACGTCGTTCCATGGTGGGTGCAAAGGCAGCCCCCCCCCCCTCCACCCATTTCGGATCGTAATCCAGAGGAAGATAACTGTTCTGAGGGGGATTCAGAAGGAGAAGACCACTCCTATTTACCCCATGAGGTCTTCGCTCTAACTTGGCATGCTGATGTTGGTAATATCATGCATATGGTGCCTTGCATTGCTTACTGTATACATTAAAGATGTCATCTACTTAGTTTAGACATGCTTTGTGTCAATGCCATCTGTTTTGTTTCTTTATCGTATATGTGAATCATGCAATGCCATCTTGTCTAGCCAGGCATCATATATGTGAATTTTGCAATGCCACCCTAGTTAGCCAGTCATCTTATATGTGAATTATGTCATGCCATCATTTTATTATTATGTGTTAAATTTGTCAACAATTTTAGTACATTCAATTACTCTTCCTGTGCATCAGCCATTCGGCACGGTCATGGAAAAAAATCTGGAGTGGAAACAAGGTCTTCAGAGCAGAAAATGCTATCTGACGAAGCGCATGTCTTGCTGGTTACCGATAGCTCCTCGGAGGAGGATTCAGAGATAGATGACCAGTCATATTTCCCCCCTGAGGTGCATACCCTAACTTGGCAGGGTTATGTTACTCATATCGTGCGTATGGTATCTTGCATTGCTATGTCATTTGCTTAGTTTAGACATGCTTTGTGTGAATGCCACCTGTTTAGTGTCTAATTGCCATATATGTGAATTATGCAATGCCATCTTGTTGCAAGACATTATATATGTGAATTATGCAATGTTATCTTGTTGCAAGGCATTATGTATGTGAATTATGCAATGCCATGTTGTTTAAGCAAGCGTCATATATGTGAATTATATCATGCCGTCCTTTTTTTGTATTTCTCATTGCTTTTGTCGACAATGTTTGTATATTCAACTGCTCTTCCTGTGCATCAGCCATTTGAATTGGTGATGGAGAAATCTGGAGTGAAAACAAGGTCTTCAGAGCAGACAATGCTACCTGCTGAAGCAAATATCTTGCTGGTTACAGATAGCTCTTCAAAGGAGGATTCAGAGGCAGATGACCAGTCCTATTATCCTCCTGAGGTGTATGCTCAAACTTGGCAGGGTTATATTACTCATATAATGCATATGTTGTATTGCAATGCTTATTTTTTACATCATATACACAGTATTGAATGCCATCTCCTTAGTTGACACATCATATATGCAATTGCCCTCTGCTCACTTCCTTAGTATAGAAATCATATATTTGAATTATGCCATGCCATGATGTTTACATAGACAGCATGTATCTGAATTATGGCATGCCAACCCATTTTCTAAAGACATAATATAGTTATATCATTTCATCAGGTTTACATAGTCATCATATTTTAAATTATGTCATTCTATCCATGAATTATATCATGCCATCATGCTTCCATCGACGGCATGTTTGTGATTTATGGCATGCCAACCACTTTAATAGACACATCGTATAGTTATATCATGTCATCCTGTTTACATAGTCATCATATTTTGAAGTATGTCATTCTATCCTGTTTAGTTAGCCATCATACATATGAAATTGTGTCATGCTATCCTGTTTAATTAGCCATCATATATGTGAAATTATGTCCTGCTATTCTGTTTGCTTAGACAACATAAATGTGAATTATTTCATGCCCTGTTTTCTTCCCTACTATCCATTGCACCAGTCTATCTTACAATGTTTATACATTCAATTACTTTTATTGTTTATCAGCCATTTCAATTGGAGGGAGTGATGGCAGTATCTGTGGGAGTAAAAACATGGTCTTCAGAAAAGATCGTGCTACCTGTCGATGCAGATAGAACCACGGTTGTACTTGCCCAAGAATCAGCCCCACCACACATAACCCACACTCATGCAGATTGTGCCCCTACCCAGTTGGACAGAGAACCAGCTACACCCCTTCTAACCCCAACCCCAACAGATAGACACCTAGTTCCCATTGACACAGCACCGTCTCCACCACAGAGCACACAAACATGAGCAGTTAGTGAGGCAACTGTAGTGCCCAAATCACGAGGACCACCACTCCGAACCCGATGTCAACGCTTAAAGCAGAAGAAGAATTGTTATCAGGTCAGGTTCCGTAGCTATGGTTCATACTACTTTGCTCTTGCATCACTGTATTTACGGATACCAACCAATTTCAAATTTGAAGGATGCAATTGAAACTCCAATGGCGCAACAGGTATGTTTTAAACCTGTTTCTTCAACGTGTTTGGCTGTTTGCTATTGTAACTTGCTCTATGTTGATTTCAGTTTCAATTGAATAAACAGTTATGTTCTCATGCCATGCATATTACAAGTGTTGTTATTGCTGTGTAGTTTCCCACACTTATATTCTGTCTATGCTGCTTTGTCTTAAATAGATATGATTCAAACTGTATCTATCTTGATTTGGCAACATAAACTAGAATGATATAGACCATACGGTGACCATACTACATAGATATATGTTTGTTTCATGTTGTTATCCTGTCCACCTTACTACTGAACTGGTTTACCAAAATGAGTTTCATGTACTACATTGTAAACCTGAGATGTGTTTGTTTGTTTCCCTTTTAGAACGCGGATAAAATATTGGAGAAGAGTACCCTGTTATGCAATGGTAAAGGAAGTAATGTAGATAAGGTTCAAGATAGTGAGACATCCCTGTTGGTCTCCAAGAAAGCTGATAAAAACTATATTGAGGACACTCAGACAACCCCAAAGTCCTGTCTTGATGTAGTGTTTGAGTTACTGGCTACCACTGCTGGCACCAGCTCTTCGAACTCGTTGCCTGAATCAGTTTGGCTTCTTGAGTCTCAACTTCAAGTTGAAAGACATCGATCACATGTTATGTGACAGGAAGCCGAAGGACTGAGGAAGTCCCTGCAGAATTTAGATGCATACTTTCTGGTGCAATAGCAGGCGCTGGAGGACTTAAGCGCCAAACAAGACAAAGTTAATAAGCTTGATAAGCATCTTGCCAGCATTATGGGTACCCAGGATATTGTTTCTTGAGCTCTTCTGAAGTGGTTTCAGTTCTGGACTTGTTTTGCTGTTGTGTTCCCTATATTTGCACTGGTGGCGAACTTTGATGCCCAGTGGATGTAATATGTGTAATAGCCGTGATAGCCTAGTGTAAGTTGCTTGCTTATTTATTTCCTTGTTGTCTTGTTTATTTGTTTGCTTGTAGTCAGTGCAGTTCTTTTTCTGCGGCTTGCTAGTGGCTGCAACAACCTATTTTTTAAAACTAGGCCACAATAACCATGGGCTAATATTTACTGTAGTGACACTGCACCTACGGGCCATAGAAACAGTGGGCCTTCTACGGGCGTATAAACAGTGGGCCTTCCACGGGCCGTAGAAACAATGGGCCTTCTACGGGCTGCAGAAACAATGGGCCTTCTACAGGCCGTATCATTAATGGGCCTTATACGGGCAGTGATCGATTGGCCAAACATGGGCCAATAACATGCCGCATTATGGCCGTAAACGGGCTAGAGTTGGAATCGTCCGTTCATGGGCCGACCATAATGGGCCATCGTTAATAGGCCGTATTTCATGACACTATGAAAACGGCCCAACGTGTTAACGGACCACAAACGGGCTGACTGTAACCACGGACTGAATTTGGCCCATAAGCAGAAAATGACAGTAATGGGCCGTAAGTAAATGAATGCTGGAAATGAGCCCAAGAATAAATGGGCTCTGAGAAGGCCGAAAGATAACATGGGCTGGAAACGGCCCAACGGAATAACGGGCCCTTAATGGGTATAAAGTGATATACTGTTCATTACGGGCCAGTTTCATCACATGCCATTAATGGGTGTAAAGTAATACACTGTTCATTACGGGCCAGTTTCACCACGGGCCGTTAATAGGCCAAGAGTTACATAGGGCCTCATATGGGCCGAAAGACGTCATGGGCCATACACAAATTATAGCCATATAACAAAGGGATTTTTATTTCTGTGCCCCTGGTTCGTTAGTTCTGCTCATTCATCCCCATGCTCTTAACTTTTGCTCACTTTTCCCCACTCCCTTCTCGGAAACCCTCAGAACTGGTCACAATGGATGTTGTCGTTGGGTCAATGGCTTAACTGTTAACTCTGACGAGTAGGGCCACATAGGGCCGAGTCCACATTTTGACCATTACGTGCTAACGAGTAGGACCGCAAAACTGACACTCACTATAACCTGAATCAGATCGAGTCTCTTCCCTGCCACCCCCTTCCCTGTCGTCATGCCGCCCCTGCCGCCGTCGTGCCACCTCCACCGCATCTACCCTCTCACCCCATCTAGGATTAGGAAGCGATGTCGGGGGAGCACCCTGTCTGGCCCATCAACCGTGGATATGATTGGGTTGAATCAGAGGGGGATAATTCATGGATTACACCTGGGTAAGCATCATTTTCCTCTCAAATTGATTAGGAAATCCGTAAATTAGCATGTATTTGACCACCGTATGCTTGAGTCAGTGCAATTTTCTGAAAATTTTCAGCCTAACAGCGCCCTTTATTTCAATTGAATAGGGTTGATCCTGCACTTGCTTTTCGGCTAGCGGTTAGTATGGAAACTAGCGAGCTGCATGGAACTAAACCGTATCTGATTTCTTGATTTTTCTATCCGGAAGTGGTAGAAACTAGCGTTTCGTTCACAGATTTCCGTGAGGCACTCTGTTGTGAGTATCGGTGGAGCCCTGCTGATGCTGTTGAACTGAGATATTTCGACAGTACCGAGCAGAGATTTGTCCCATTAACTTGTGATGAGCATCTGGGATTGCTATTTAGTTTGAATGCTAACAACCATTTTGGTAAAATCCATATTGGTGTGCTTCAGGCACGCAAACAATGTATCCCAAAGGGGAAGGGTGTTCAGACATCATCTGTCTCTACTAATAGCGAGCATCCTCGCCCTCCTTGTAGGTCGAGACCAAGTAAACCTAGTGGTTCTGAAAGCCACAACATGTCGGTTGCCGCTAATTCTGTCACTTCTCCTCTCCCTTTTGCACCTGATGTAGAAGTAGATGCAGAGCCTGACGAGGAAGTGCCTCAACATGATGATGAGGATGAGACTCTATTCCCTGAACTACTAGATGGAGTTAGTCAACAGGTAATGGAAGATGAATATCCAGAGGAGCCTAGCAGCCGTGCTAGATTTGATGACACTAACGATGAAGAGAGGGAGGAGAACATCGACTCCTTTGTTTTACAAGGATATGATGGTGAGGACATGCCAACAATTGAGTGGAACGGGGAGAATCATCAGCTTACTCCAGGAACCATATTCGAATCGATGGTGGACTGTCGTAATGTAGTGACTACATATTGCATTCTCACTGAAAACTCCTATGAGGTTGATAGGAGTGAGCCAAGATGATTCACTATTCATTGCCCTTATGATAGGTGTAGGTGGAGGTTACATGCATCCACTATGCTAAAGAGCAATTTGATTCAGGTATTACAACTGAATCTTTTTTCAGGGTATTTATCCATTCTATATTTCGATCATGTGTATTGTTTCTTAATTGTATTTAACATCATTTTTCATTTGTTTCAGATAAAAAAACCACATGTGCACACTTGCCCACCTGGAGGGGGAGGGGGAAAGGACAAATCAAAGCTTGCAAATACTAGGTGGGTGGCAGATGCAATCTTGGATTGGGTGAGGGAAACACCAACAATTGGTCCAACAACACTCAATGGGAAGTTATTTGAGAAGTACAAGATTAATACACCTTACATGAAGATTTTCTATGCTAAGGAAAGGGCTCTTGATAGGATTAATGGTCCATGGAATGAGAGTTTTCAGTTGCTTTACACCTTCAAAGCTGAAGTGGAGACGGCTAGTCCAAGGACTGTTGTAGAGATTGAAAAGCATACAGTTCAGTACAAACTAAAAGGGAAGACAGTGGAGAAGGAGTGCTTCAGGAGGGATTTTATTTTTTTCAAGGCTTGCTGGCAGGGGTTTCTGAATGGTTGTAGGCCCTATTTGGTTGTCGATGCAACTACTTTGAATGGAAGATGGAGAGGCCAGCTAGCAGCAACTTCTGTAGTTGATGGACACAACTGGCTATTCCCAGTTGGATTTGGTGTGTTGGAGGCAGAGTCCGAGGAGAGTTGGGTCTGGTTTCTGCAGTAGTTGTGCAACATTATAGGCACACCCTCAGGTTTAGTTATACACACATATGCTTGCAAGGGTTTAGATAGTGCAGTAGAAATTGTATTCCCTGGAGTGGAACATAGGGACTGTATGTGACACCTAGTGCAGAATTGTAAAAAGAAATGCAAAGGAAAATTTTACGATGAGAACCTATGGCCAGCATCATACACATGCAGCTTGAGGAAGCATGAGCACCATTTGAGAGTGTTGTATCCTCACAATCCTTTGGTGAAGGAGTAGAGGGATGAACATCATGGAAAGGTGTGGTTAGGAAGCAAATTCAATGAAATCTGCAAAGTAGACTATGTGACCAATAACCTCGCTGGGTGTTTCAATGCAAAGTTCAAGTCAGTGAAAGGGCTTTTGTTGTGGCAAGCATTTGATAAGATCAGGCAGATAATCATGATGGAGATGGCTCTTTCTAAAATAATTGTAGAAACACAATATGTTGGCCATATTATTCTCCCATCTCTGATTAAGGCATTGCATGCCAAGGCAAGAGGACTAAGGATGAAATGCATTCGACCGTCAACATATGAGGCTGAGGTGACATACACTAATAGTAAAAATAGGGAATGGAGATATCTAGTGAACCTTGCCACTAAGGAATGCAATTGTAGGCAATGGCAGATCCGCGGAAAGCCATGCATACATGCCCTACATCTCATGACTGTTATTGGAGGTGAAGATGGTGAATTTGATATGTATTGCTCTGAATATTTCTCTATTGCCAAATTTAGGGATGCTTATGCTGAAAATGTGCCTGCACTCTTGGGAAAAGACCAATGGAACATAGTAGACCCAGGGTTCAAACTCCATTCTCCTGTAGTGACTAGACCACCAGGAAGACCAACGAAAAACAGGATAAGAGCTGGTGAACATATTGCTAGGCTTTGTACCAATCCAGTAGATGCATCATTTGGAGAAGAGGAACAATGGGCAGCAGCAAATGGAGAGGAGAATGCAGCAATAGAGGAGAATGTAGCAAATTTAGAGGAGAATGCAACAGCAGAGGAGAATGCAGCAAGTTTAGAGGAGAATGAAGCAACTGAAGTAGCAGCTTGGTATCACTACTAGGGAAAAGCCTAGGAGTAGCGCGGGTAACCGTGCTACTGATACGGCGCTACAGCTAAAGGTTATCAGTAGCATTTGTTGGCACGCGCTACTTCTATATCTACTTAGTAGTAGCATGTGCTGCAACAGCCGCTACTGTAATTACTAGTAGCACTTCTCACTGCCCGCACTACTACTATTATTCCGTATTCTATTTCTTTATAATTTTATGTCATATTCATACACCTTTATACAAGTTTTCATGCAATAGCAATTTAGAGATTGTTTTTACATTATAATGAGTTATTAAATCACTAGGTAAAAGAACCGCGAATTCGTTTCAAATGGATGGATCCTAAGTGACCAACTCATGGATGATCACGATAATCCATGACTTGATCACTTAGGATCCATCCACTTGAAACTAATATGTGGTTCTTTCACCCAATGATATAATAACTCATCATCATCATCGTCGTCATATTAATATAAAAACTCTTGCATCATATCATCACCAACAAAACTAGCTAATAATCATCATAGTTATTACCACACACACTATTTAATCATCCTCGTCATAGTATAACTATATAATCACCACCAACACTATCTAATAATAATCATCATAGTCATCACCACCAACACTCATTCTATCTAGCTAACCACTCCAGCTGCTCTCTCTCGGGTAAAATAGCATAGAACATGTGTAGCACTCTTGATTCATCATATTGGAGCAAGCAGATGAACCTGTCTCCTAATTGTGGGTTGCGCTTCTGATTGCTGCCCCCTAGTACTTCTCTGCGATCCTTCACAATTTTGCTCTAATCTTTGACTATTAAGACTTGCTCGCTTTTAAAAATCCTGAATGCACTCATGTGTAATGTAGGATGTCTTGGTCGTAAGCTAACCATGGACATGCAACCTTTAGCCTCGATCCACTAAGGCACAACTATCATTGGGAGTCCCTGTTGAAGAACATCGTAGTAACATACTTAGCAATGAAGATTAGCTTAAAAAATAATGTATGCAAAAGATGCACTGAGGACAAATAGTAAAAAATTTACCATCTTTCCTAAATAGACGTGACCATAGTTCAGTACAAATACTATTGGTCGCACGTTTTGAGTACTAAGATTTTCAAGTTTAGGAAAATAATTTGTCTTGACAGTATGAAGACCCTCAAGCCATGAAACATAATGACTTATCTCCTCACAGTTTAGTTCAGCCTCGGGACAGTAGTAGGTCATGCCTACCAAGCGCTGGACATGTTTGCTTAAATCAAAATATGATGTCGATAGAAATTAGTTGTAAACTATTTTTGAATAAAAAATATCCAAGACATAAATATGGTTGATAAACTCACAAAATGGTAGAACTGGAGGCATCTGCAGATCGACCTAGATGTCGATATTACCTTCAATAACATCTTCCGGGCGAATATCAAAGGTGATAAGCATATCAGGCTCAAATGCATAAGCCTTGCATAGTGCTCTCCATTTCTTGCATTCAAAATAGGTGTAGGTGTATGAATTGTATAATTTTGCGGCAAAAGTATAACCATGCTCGGTCCTCAAGTTAACTCTTTTTACCTCCATAATTTCCATAGTACTGAAACCAACCTTATCCAAGACATACATTCCTGAATGGCAGGGGATACGCTAGTAGAATAGTAAAAAAATTAAAATTATAAGTTGAAGCAAAAGAAGCGGAAGTCATGCTTAATTACAAAAAAAGACTTGTCATTGTGACTTACTGTATCCACTTCGAAGGTGTCATCTAGCTTCATGCTGAAGCGCCTACCACCAACTAGGTGAGGCCTGTCGCACAGGCCGCACTCATCTTGGCAGTATTTGCACATACCGAATTCCTTTTCATCGTCGGACATTTCCTATGTTCACAGTTGAAATTAATTAAAAATCGACCGAAGACAACTACCAGGAAACTCAACACACAGATCACTATTACTCAATATGCAACGGGTTGACTTTAGGTCTGTCGAGTCTTCCTTCCTAAACTCTCATCTCACGTATATGGTGGGCACTCCCTCTCTAATATTACGATCGTCGATAATGGTCGCTACTCCTCCTTTCCCTAGTGCATTACAAATATCTAGCACAAGGAAAAGAAGGAGAAGTGACCCCCATGACAACAATCGGCAGTCTCCTTCTCTCATATATGGTGGACACTCCCTCACCAATTTTTTGACCATCGATGATGGTTGCTACTCCTTCTTCCCCTAGTGCATAGCAAAGTACTAGCACAAAGAGAAGAAGGAGAAGCGACCCCCACGACAACAGTACGCATTCTTCTTCTAACACAAGTATGGAGCCCCGACAGACTTAAAGTCAACTCGAAATGTCATTTAATTCTCTTTCTAGCAAATCCGGGGCACTCGATATTTCCTACATATTCTAGCACAAGTCACGCTTAAATTCATGGAAAAATCCGGCATGACCTTTGCTAAAATAGAACATATCGAGAGCCTGAATTTTGCAGCAACGCAAATGAATCAACACTCCGGCAAAACATAGGTCACTCAGATTTTCCCTGCGATACAAAGATGTGCATACACATACAATGATGCTTAACTTGCAATTCCATCCAGATGAGTTATCATAAGCACTCGCACATGAGCTCACCGACTTAATACCATAGTTCTACTCTGTTCAACACACCGAGGAGTAGAGAAGGAGGAGATGGAATTTTAGCTCACTGACTCGGGTGTAGAGGAAGTAGCTAGAGGTAGCCCCGTTGACGATCACTCCAAGGAGATACGACTCTACAAAGCCTGCATATTCCACCGAGTGAAAATTTTAGATCATCAAATCTCATATAGCATTCTTTGATGACAAAGTGATAATGACATAAAAATAATTAAATTTTCCAATACAATACTATATTGAAAAACAAAATTACAAAAAAAAATATACCTATTCACTAGTTTTCTATCCTATTCAAAAAACTATTTTATATTCAAACAAACTATTCCCTAGTTTTCTATTACTAAATTTTTCTAGTTCTATCCCTAACAAACTATGTGTAAAACATCCTAGTTCTAGCCCTAACATTTACTAAAAATACCTTAGTGAAACCCTAAATTATCTTATATATAAATCTAACATAACTAAATTAAGCACTTACTACATAAACTACTTCTATTAAGTGCTTACTAATTATCACTTACTAAATAAACTACATTATTGGTGAGGAGAGATGGAGGGAGGAGGGAGGAGGAGGAGGGAGGAGAGAGGAGGAGGGAGGAGGATGGAGGAGGGTCACGGACGGAGGTGGGAGGAGGACATGACCGGAGGAGGGAGGAGGACGTGGCCGGAGGAGGGAGGAGAGCGCGGCAGGAGGAGGAAGGAGGAGGAGGGGCGCCGCATACTGAGGAAGGAGAAGCAAAGGTGGCGGCGGCAATGCGGTGGAGGGGGAGGGTCATACGTCAGCGGCGGCAGCAGACGACGTGTGTGGGAGAGTGAGAATAGGAGTGGAGAGGGGGAGAGTGAGTGGTGGTTGGGGGAAGAAGATAGTATGGGTTTAGCAGTAGTGCGTGTTAGGGGAAAGAGCTACTGCTAAACTAATTAGCAGTAGCGTGTTTCAGGTGTACGCGCTACTACTACACTTTGTGTGGCAGCAACAGTTTGGCAATTTTAGTAGTAGCGCCCTTCATCCTTGCCGCGCTACTGCTATATCTATAGCAGTAGTGCCTTATGTGGACACGCGCTGCTGCTAAGTACCAGCAGTGCTTATTTTTAGCCCACACTACTGCTAAGGTTCTGTGTATAAGGTTTTCCCTAGTAGTGTATGTGTGCAACCTTTCCCTTTTTTGCATTTGTCCTCTTTTTTATCGATGGCTAACCTTATTTCTGTTTGACCCAGCTATAGGATAATTAGAGGCCATCATCTGAACCATCATCTGATGCAGAATTTCAAACCATGGCTTATTAAGGTTTTGAAGCTACAAGAGAGGAGGAAGTTATTTTGTCTGAAGTTCCTTTACGGTTTAGTGACCCCACAGATGACCATCAACTGGTCATCACTTGCTCGGTCAGTCAAAGCTCAAGAAATCTGCCACCACCAGAAGTGAAGATCAGAAGCAACAAGACAAAGCTTTCAAAAGCACAAAATATCCCAGCTAGGGAAACCAGGAGCAAGACGGTTAACCCATCCGGGAACACAAGGAGTAAGGCAAAGACATGAATTTGAACTTGAATGCAGGTCATAAACTCTTTAAGGATTTGTAATAAGGATTTTCGTCAATTTGAACTACTGTGAAAACTTGTAAGGTGTAATAATTCTATTTGTAATTTGATGTGAAATTTGAGGTAGAATACAAACTGAGGCAAAATTTGAATTTTAGGCAAACTTTGAATTTGAACCAATACTTGAAGTCCATTGCCCTATGGTGTGAGTTGCAAAGTTTGTTGAACTACTATAAATGTTAGGTGATCAATCTGATCTCTTTTACATGGTAAAACTTGTAGTCATGAGAAATGTGCTCCAAATGAGCTCCCAAGCTAAGGTAAACGGCCCCATTTGCAATCATTTTTTTTGGACCTACCCTAAATGAGCCAAATATTTTTTTTATTAACACCTATTCAATCTATATAGTGTAGATTCGAACTATCACTACTTGTTGAATTAATATTCATATTTTTTACATTTTTTTAAAAAAATAGTTTAATAGAAAAACATTAAAAACCATGTTTAAAATATGAAAATGGAAAACTAAGTTCAGATCCTTCTTATTCACTTTGAAATCAAGCTTTGGTTGATTTTTTAAAAAAATTCAAAAACCGAAGGGAACCCTACCTCCTCTCCTTGGACTCTACGAAATGGTGTACGTGATAACTCATATGTGCGAAGGTTTTTTCATGAAAATGTCGATATACAAAGTTTATGATTTTTGGTTGGTAACATGTCACACAGGACAACACTGTGCGCAGGTTTTATATTTTTTTGTTTTTTTAATTAGTGGTGCTCATTTAACCTCGACCGTTCCAGCTAGGTTTTTATTTGTAAATGTTCATATACCAAGTTTAGTATTTTCCTTGTTGGTGTGTCTTATAACATGACGAACAACGAAGGTTTCATATTTTTCGATTTTGTAAAATTACTTATGCTCAGTCAAAGCCTTGGAAACCCCATTGACCCGCTCAAACCCCCTCTAAACCTCGCAGGGTTTCACCTAACCCTAGCTCCGAACGCCAGCCGTCCAATCATACCCTAGTGCCAAGCGACAACCCTTAGATGTGGTCTAGGGTTCAATTGAACAAGCAGGCGAATCTGATAGCCTCTAGAAGGAATTCTGAGGGCAGGATACATGCAGGCTCTGCACCATTGGATCACATGGATGGCTCCGCATCGTTGGATCGTGGGGTGATCCGCAAGAGGCGATCTGCGAGAGTTATTGGTTGTGCTCGCCCACCCTTGCCTTCCCTTTCTTCTACTGCTTATTCTGCAGCAACGAGAGGAGCCACTCCTCTGCTTCTTCTTCTCCGGCGACTTTGAGCGATATGTCGAGCTCCACTTCAACCTCCCACCCCTCATGGACCTAGTATGGTACACTTCCCATGGAGCGATGTCCTGACTCCCCACGCAGCGCGCCGCTGATACGGTTGACTTTGAAGGAGGTCAAGAATGGCAACTATGGGCGCGAATTTGTGAAATGTGAGAGCAAGCCAGAGGGCAGGTTAGATCTCATGATTTTTCTCCGATTTTTTTCTATTTGCTTTTAATTCTTTTTCCTTGGATCTGGGATTTAGGTTCCGTGTTTTCGTTTCAGATCGTGAAGAAATGCACACATTATGAATGGCTGGATGACTGCGTTAAGAAGATTCAATTCAATGGGGCCCCAACCCGGGAGCTCAATCTGCCATCAGCAGCAACAAATTTGGTCTCTGAAACTCTTACTTTGACAGTTAGGGATGCAGATCTAAAGGGGGAATTAAAGAACATGAACTAGAACATTAAGCAGATGATTTAATTGAACAAGTAGGCAAATCTGATAGCTTTAGGATTTTATTTTTGTATAGTTGCTCTAGGATTTGCTTACTTGCACTCGTTAGAGATGTTATTAGTGTGGTGTCATGTGCTCTAGGATTTGGTTAAATTTGTGGATAATGTGCTCTAGGATTTGCTTAAATTTGTGGATCATGTGCTCTAGGATATGCTTAAATTTGTGGATCATGTGCTCTATGCTCTGTGTTGCTTAATTTGTGAATCATGTCAGTTTTGTACACTTTCAGTTTCGTCAGACAACACTGACCACAGAAGAAAAAACGTAGTTCTAGGGCCCAAAGTCAAACTGAGCTCTGGTTGGGCCGTCGCATTGCGTTGAGTGTCGAAGGCCCACAAACACAAAAGAGGCCTAGAAAATAGTGCATGCACTGGCTCTGTTTTTTTGGTTGATTTTTGCCATGGTAAATCTATTTATTGCCATGCCGTACAAAAAAGTGCATGATGGTAACGATTTATTGTTAGCAGTACAACTTTTGTCCCGTGGCATTTTTGTATAGATAATTGCCATGGCGAACTTAAGAATAACTTTTTTCCATGTGATTGTTAGTGTAGATACCATGACAAATTCGTTTTCATTATACAAATAATTGCCCACGTCAAATTTATCTGTACATATCGTGGCAATTTCCTTCTGTATATAGCCTACGGCACAACACTTTGATTTTTTGACATGCGCGTATTATAAACATGTTTTTGTTGTAAGAAAAATATTGTATACACAATTGTTTTTTGTTTTATACATGATTTTTTTGTAGAACATGGCAAATTTATTATTACGAGCATGTCGGATTTAATTATGTAGATCATGATATCCATCATAAACCACATCTAAAATAAAGTCCGGTGGCACCATTAGCCACCATATACTTCTAGAGAGCATGTCTAGGGCTCGGCTATGGCACCATATCCATCTAGAGAGCATGTCTAGGGCTCGTCTACGGCATCATATCCATCTACCGATATCTCACGTAGTAAGCATACATCCATAACATAGAAAGTAGCAAGCATAACATAGTTCTTACATAAAACATTGGGTGCCCTAAAAAAGTTTTTGCGGGTGAAATAATGTATTAGTTATCACGAAAGGTTCAAACATTCAATGACAGATAGCTAAGTCGCTACCAAAGGCCCCGACCCTATCCAAGTCATAGTTCTGCCTTCTAAACGAGCAAACTTAGCTAAGCTATCACTAACTTTATTTTGGCTACGATTGATATGAGTAATACAAGATTCACGAAGAGACATAAAGTATGTAATCTCCTTAATAAGAGATGCGTAGATAGATCTATCCACCTCTTTTGCCTCGATCAACATCACTGCAACAAGGGAGTCCATCTGGATCATAACTGGAAGAGATAATGACAAACCCTCCATACACGTACATAGTTTAGCTTGGAGGTAGCCAACGACACAACATAAAAACACATACCAAGTTGTACATAAAAGAGTTCAGAGTACAACCAACGACTTAACATAAAAATATGTAAAAATCCCTAACGGGCAAGACAAGCTTCACAAGACCGTCCGGGCCTTCAACACCATCTTCGCTGCGCCTTCTCTTGAATGCTCGTCCTCCATGTCATCCTCGCCAAGGTAGTAGGGGAGGTTGTGCGTACCATTGCGGGTGGGGAAGATGCTATCAAAGTCCGTGAAGATGTTGTAGGCAGTGAATGCGATGAACTCTCACCCACACCAAAACACCTTGCCCGTCACAGCCCTAGCTTAGTCCTTGCCAGACTCTGCATAAGCATTTATGCATCATGTTTAAATTGTTGAAACTTGAAATGGGGATGACCAAATCCCAGCACCAGATAAATTTAACTAGGATCAAATTCAAATATTTTCATTGGACCCAAAATGCCCTTACAAAAATGTTCATTATTTTTGGAAAAAGGTTAAAACCTTAATCAGAGGTCATGCACATTTTTCCAAGGCATTTATGGTTTTTGAATTAACCCATATTGTATTTGAGTTGAAGCAAATAAATTGTATTAATATTTCGTATTGCTCCAATGATCCTGGAATATTTTGTGGAGCTCTGGGATAAACCTTATTGCATCCACAATAATTTCCAGAAGCTGCAAAAATAATTTGGTTAGCAAACCAAATTAAAACAAATCTGCAAACATTAGAAAACAGAAATAAAGACAGTGGAGAGAAAAACCCACCAGTGGCATGTTACTGTAGCCACCTGGCCCAGCGCTGGTGGCCTAGCCCAGCTGGCACGCCAGTCGTCCCCAACCACTGCCAGAAGGCACAGGCGAAGGTGGGAACGGTGTGCGCGCGCGAGGGTGCCACGCCACCTGCCTGCCTGGCCCTCCCCCTGGACGGTCTGGCCTCTCTGGACGACGCCACGACCCCCTGCACCTCTCCCCACTCTCCCCGTGCTCTTTCCCCTCCCCTGTCTCTCTCTTGCGCACAGCCACCCGAGCGCCATCGCCGCCGTCCACTGCCACCACGGCCACAGGCATCTCCGAGCCTCTCCAACGCCTCCCCGACCTCCAACACAACATTGTCGCCCTATCCGACGAGCCACACGATGCCGGATGCCCTGGAGCACCGCCATTGGCTCCATCTTCTTCCTCGGGCCACCGAGATCGTCACCGCAGTTCCATCGCCTCCAGGCCTCCTCCGAGCATGCCGACCATCCCAGAGTCTCCGCAGTGAGCTCATGGACCAAATCCCCCTCTTCCCCGCCTTAGTCGTCGCCTCCTTGCAGACCGAATCGCGCCGCCACACGACACTACTAGGAAAAGGCATGCTAGTGGCGCACCAGTTTTGCCTTCTAATGGCACACTAGTGGTGCGCCACTAGCATCACGCCATTAGAATTAAATTCTAATGGCGCACCACTGGTGCGCCATTAGTATCTGGTGTTCTAATGGCGCACCACGTAGTGCGCCATTAGTATTGCCCACAGTGCGCCATTAGAATTCCTCCCAGGGGGCCATATGTACCCATGTGCTTTGGCATACTAATGGCACACCAGTGGTTGATGCGCCATTAGTGTGATTATCACAGTGCGCCATTAGTGTCTTGTGTGGTGCGCCACTAGTATGAATATTAGGGATTGTTTTTTTCTGATATTTTCACAGGTTACAAAATATATTATTGGACAGAATTTAGACAACACCACACAGCAACAGCAGATTCATCAAATACAATAGAAGATTAGTCTCCGAATACAATTCATCATATTAGTCTTCGAATTCGAAAGACCGAACAAAGATAGAACATTACAAGTCTCGAGACCGCGAGTAGCGAGTTTGTCTTCACATTACAAGTCGATATCGATCATCTAAACTACCATCACATAGAACAGAGCTACGGTCATCACGATGAGCATCGTCGCGATGAAACTGGTCTTCATCCGGTTCCTCCAACGCTCCCTCCTCTCTCCCGCTAGATAGCGGGCGTATCTAGATTCCGCCTCCGCCCTAGTGGTGTACCCTTTGTAACTGTTACCGCTGAAACGGTGAACCTGCCCCCAACACTCCTCCCAGTCGTCGTAGACTCCGGGAACCTTACCCTTGTACACGACATACGACGACATCTCTATGCACAAGCAAGACATTAATAGCACGATTCATGGTCCTACTAATAAATAGCATCGACTACATCTAAGTTGAACGACTGTCCAAACCAAAGAGACATACAAGTTCATTAAAGTTTAATTACAACATGAGCCAATCAATGTTTCAGAACTACACATAGCATCACTACTTTCGACTCGACTCATGGGGCCGGAGAATGGATGAAGCCGCCGTCTGTCGTGATGGTCATGAAATCACGGGCGTTGTCAGCCTGCATTTGTAGTGTTGTGTCTATCTCACTATTGGACGGTTGATATCTAAGGTAGAACTGCCCCGCAGTACGAAGGACATCTTGATGGATAATTTCCGCAAACTCCGACTGGATGCGAAAGAATTCTTGTCTGATGTCCACGTCCTAGATTGCCGACAAGCTCGCAGCCCAATCTTTGAGATTATCTGGTAGCAGAAGGTGATGATGGTCCCGTACGATCGCCCGCATGTGATGGAGGGCATAGTAGGCATCCTTCTGACTGCCAGGCGACTGGTTGACGCAGGAAAACTTTGTATTGTGGGCAAACACGTGTGTGCCGTACCGCCTACGAACTGGCTTGGCGAAGGTGCCTCCAGATTTGGCGTAGCCGGGGAGAACATCATCAAGAACTTTCTTGATATTTGTGTAGTATATCTTGGAGTCTCGGTCTGGGTCGAAATAGGTGGCCATGGAATATTTTGGGCTTAAGAGGATGAGTGTGGAATGTGTGTTACTGCACAGAACACGGAATGTTAGAAAAAAAGAACGATTGAAATCTAAGAAATCATATGTTACGGCGTGGTTAGGGGATGACTTACTCGGGAAAGTAAGGCACGAGAAAGTTATCCTTATCTGGGTTTGCCAGAATGACGCCTTCGAGGTAAGAACTCGCGACAGGCCGGTCCCCAGCGCTGCACAAGTTCTTGGCACGCATGTAGAAGGGGTCGACTATCACGATGTCCGGGGTCTTGTCTCTAATGATCCGCATCTCCATACTCAGTGAAAATAGCCGAACGAAGGTGTAGTGCAGCGGATGAAGGTTAAACATAGCAAAGATGTCATCAAACAGCAGGACGATTGTACCCCCGATGGGCCATCCACAAAGCCCTTGCCCTCTGGCACCTTGGACACGAAAACTGGGTATGCCACATCATTCTCTCTGAGACGCCGCTTCTCCAAAGAAAGAACACTGTCATGCAGACTCTGCATAGGACCGGTTGCAGCATTGAGCATATTTGTCGGTAGCATCGCCCTACCCGCCACATGCACCCTCCTCGAGATATCCTTAGGTGAAGGTGGCCCGTCCTGAGCACGGATCGTACTCGGTGCCGGCTGGCTCGCACCCTTGTTACTCTTTCTTTTCCGTCCCTTCTTCTTCTGTTTTAATGGGACCGAGTTCTGCTCACAGACCGCCTTCTTGAGTGTGTTGGGCTGATAATATTTGGCACCTCGGCTATCTGAGGCTCGGTGAAGTCGGCAGCTGGAGGCGTCTCCTGAGAACTGAATGCCAGACGCTGCCTGTTGCAATTGGGTTTCTCCGCCGTACCAGCTAGACCGCGGTCGTATTTTGTAGGGTTGGGTTCTTGAGAAAGAGGCCCGTAGAATTCGTCATCGTACCCATGTTCGGCAAAGTACTTATCGACGTTGCTAAATGTACGGCCGTCGTCGTTGTCATCGTCGTCCAGATCATGTGCCATATGCATGTTCGGATCTTGTGCCATAGGGATGTCCGGCATGTCCGGTAGCGTTGCGGCAGTCTTGCCATGGCTTAGCGCCGGCACGACTGGCGGTGTTGTCTTTGGGGTGGTGTCCCCCGCCCCCAAACGAATCTGGCTCTTCGGCCAAAGCAGGGGCCAGCTTATGCAGGCGCTGAGGGTCATCAGATCATCTTCATCGGCCCTGGCGGGTCGAATCGAAGGTAACAACTCGTCGCAACCTGGGAGCACCCGAACCAGTTGAACCCTATACATGGTGGGTGGCATCGGTTTACCGTGGAACACGGGGTTGCCAAGTTGAACGATTTTGCCCTTGGCGACATCGACCAACTCATCGTTCACGAAGTGGAGGAGAGTGCACGGAACATCGGCGGCACCCTGCGAAAACATGTAGGGCGTCAGGGATGCCCAGTCAAAGGCAAAAGGAGATGAAGTCCTCGGCCGAGAGGCTTAATTAGTTACCGTGATGATAGCGTCGAGCTCGGCTAATGTTGAGGCACCGCCAACGGCGGGCGTGCAACTGACAGAGGGGCCGCTTGCTGCCGAGGTACCGGCCAACGTACACCTAGGTGCATTAATCTCCAATGTCGGTCGTGCCGGCGTCGGAGACACCAATGGCGCAGCCGGAGACACCAATGGCGCCTCCTGCGCGTTGTGCGAGTTGCTGGCCGGGAAGCTGGGAATCGGGGGCGGCCCCTGTTAGCCACCCGCAATCCACGTCGTCAGCCCATGAATCTAGGTACGCATAATGCCGGTGAGCGTCGATCCCAGTTGTTGTTGCACTTGCTCTTGGATAATCTCCGGAATCCGCGCCACTTGTGCCTTGAGTTCTTGAACCTCGCGCGACTGGCTTTCCGAGCTGGTCTTTTTCTCCTTTCGCCCACCAGCGGTATAGTATGACAACCATTTTGTGGACAAGCCTTTGCCGGCCACACGACCAGCTGATGACGGCATACTGAGCTTATCCTTGTTTTTCATTATGTTCAACGCCCTATTTAGAGTGATGTCCCAAGCATGTGTGCTCTGAGACGACCCCGCGCTACTGCTTTCAGTCTCCTTCGCCAGAACAAGCTCAAGCGCCCTGGTCTTCGGATCCGTGGTAAGCTCCTTTGTTATCGGGTCCTCCTTGTACCGAGCCCTGACATAGTTCCTGGTCTTCTTGTCACTGCTGTATTTCTCAAAGCGGGGCGGTAGGCCTTGCTCGGCACGCTCCGCGTCCTCTTTGTCCCATATAGGCTCCGCCACTCTGTAACCCCGGGACCGAGTTTGTGTTCCCCTAAGTTCAACTCCCGCATTTCTTTCCCCCACGGACTTGCTTCGGAGGCTGCACTGCTCTCGCACTTGATCTTGAACTCGTTGTAGTCCTCTTCGCTGATCAAAGGATTTTTCGCCTTGATCTTCTCATAACTATCACCTTTCTCAATCATTCTCTTCACCGCGCTTCTCCAACTAGACAGGGTCGTGCTCAGCCTCGTGAGGGCGGCATTGTTCACTTTATTCCCTGAGAGGCGTGTGTTTTCAAATTCAGCGGGGAACTTGTATCGTTCGTGCAGCTTCGTGAAGAGGAGGTTGCGCAAATTCCCTCGGTCCTTATGCCTAAGGTTCTCGATGTTGATCGAGACGGTGCTCCAGAGAATGCACCCGAGCTGAACCGAGTACCCCTTGACTATATGTTTGGGCTCCATTGGATGCCCGTCAGAGTACACTTGAGTAAATTCCTCCTTGACGGTGCGGAGCGCGTTCGGGCACCGGTCCTTCCGTTGCCTCTTCGGTTGGCTGCCATCTGTGCGTGCGCCACCATCATCAGTGGTGGCATCCTCGGCGGCACCATTAGTGGTGGCATCCTCGGCGGCACCATCAGTGGTGTCATCCCCGACGCCACTAGGGGTTGTGTAGTCAGGATCAGTGTCTTCCGTGGCATCCTCATAGTGGTGAGGTTGTTCCTCCATCTCCTGGGACAGCTCCCAGAATTGCTTGCCGCCCGAACCGCCGGCCTCATCGTTGTGGGCCATGTTTCGCTCTAAATAGGAAAAAAGTTTGGTCAAAAAGTTGGTTATTGTCAAGGAACAAGATCATGGTCTCATCATTTAGGGTTTGTCGACACCGAGGCATCCTAAAAGCTAAGCTTTTATCATTTAGGGTTTGTCGACACCGGGGCACCCTAAAAGGCTAAGCATACATCATTTAGGTTCTCATCGACACCGAGGCACCCTATAGAAGCCAAGGTTTCATCATTTAGGGTTTGTAGACGCCGAGGCACCCTAAATGCTAAGTTAAGTTCTCATCATTTAGGGTTTATCGATTCCGAGGAACCCTAGGTTGGGCCTAATCACTTGGCACTAATCACTTGGCTCTATTGCCACCTATGCAGCAAGAATGGCGGGGCAGTTGATCCTACTTAACTAAGTACTAAGATACTCCGGCCCATGCATTAGTCGCAAGTACCCCATATGTCCTATTTTTAGCAAAGTCATGCTAAAATTTACGGAAAATTTCAGCATGACCTTTGCTGAAAATAGGACATATGGAGTACCCGAATTTGCTGGAACGGAAGTTAATCGACATTCCGGCAAACTCAAGGGTCTCTCGAGGTACCTGCAAAATCATTACCCCACCCCCACCCAGCTCCAACCCCACAACACCCCACAATATCATCACGACACGATGGTCGAAGACAAAACCCCCCAATATCATCAAAATCCTCCAGTTATGAAGTAAAACTCCTGAAGTGTTCCAGGAGTAGAACCTGAAGTGTAGTCAGTGGCTTCACCTATGCCATAGCATACATAGTACATAGAGTTGACATCTCAGCATCGACCACACCACATGTCACAGCATACATAGTACATAGATGATCCAACAGACTACATAGCAGGACAGTTTAAGCATGAACCGCATCATACACAATAGAAGAACTTCACTACACAACTGAAACTCAATTAAGCTATTTAAATAGAGTTCATCTATTTACTAGCAGTACTACTAACTAGCAGTACTTAAACAAGTTAAGCTACTCACTATAGTACTGGCTACTCACTTAAGCTAGAAGCTACAAGTTAAACACATTTTACCAAAGGTATCTTCTTTAGAATGAACTAGTGGTGTTACCCGCGCATTTGCGCGGCTAGAGTTTTTATCTACAATTTATATTCATTTTAACTATTTCCCCTTAAAATACTTATTGTGTTTTGAAATAATCATTTTATATTCTAGTTGTTTTTTTAATTGCGTATGTATGTTTTGTTATGATTCAGAAACTCCTTTTTGTAGCCACATTTGCACATATCAATTTTGCACAGGTTGGTATACATGTCAAATTAGAATTCTATATGAAACTTATACTTCAATGAGATTTTGAATTATAGAACCATAGAAAATGTATGTTATAGATAGAGTGATGTTATGGAAAGAGCTTCTGTTTATCAGAGTGCTAGAAAGAGGTCTTGAAGTCACTATTTGGATAGTATGTAAAATCATGTGCATTTGCATAGCCAGGTATGAGATGGAATGTATGTGCTTTGCCATATATGTAACTGTACATGATTGACTACTATTCTTTGGGAAAACTTTAATTCTATTTGAGCTACTATTACTACTATTGGATATATTTCTACAATAGAAATCAACTTAAAAAGATTATTCATACATTAGTTACCATCCGATGGAAACATCTTCAAGTTGTTATACTTTTACAAATCAAGTGCTCAGATTCAGTGCTTTTTTTGTAGTGGACCTGTAAATAACTTTCTCTTGGTCATATAGGAAATAACAAAATGGTTAGGCTTCATTAGATAGTTCTTTTACAGTACACATATTCTGAAATTCCAATTTATTTTTATTTTTACAGTTAGCCCATCTCAGTCCAACCATGTTGCTTGTATGAAACAACCAGCTGAAACCTGTTTGCATCCATAACGATTCCTTTTGTCAAATTGTCTGACATCACTCCCTCATGCGCTCGTCTCGTTACCTCTACTTAGTTGTGGATATGTTTGGCTCTACTTAGTTTACACAGCAGATTCACATTGAAACACGTCTCTTATTCTGAATTTTGTTCAACTGGTCGTCGTGGCATACCCTAACCACTTAGACATGGATGGGGTACTCAAGTCAAACCATGAACAGCTTGGCACTATCGTTCTTGTGCTAAAGGTTGCACGTGTATGCATCCCGTTTTACTCTGACACAATCCTTAGTATTTTCCCTATCATTGGCGATATAAGTAACTTTCATCCAGGGAAAGATAAAAAAATTAAAAGCATTTTTGTCTATGATGAAGTAGAATGTGCACTTGGAATTCTAATGAGAAGATATCCCGGAACACGTTCTTGTTACACATGTATTTATCATTTAGGTAATAGAGATTACATTGATTAGTTAGATAATAGATATTAGAGAGTACATATCCTCAAATAAAAAGGTATAGATTTGCTCAAATCATGGTGATATCATAGTGTGCAATAGGAAACGATGCCTGCCTGGTTTCTTATAACATCACCTGAGTGTTGCTTTAAATTTCATACTCCCTCGCTCACGCATTCTAAAATACAACTTTGACCATAAATAAGACTAAATATATATTTAGTTTGTTTTATATGACTTAAAGTAATACCACTAAGAGCTTTTGCCGAATAAGAAAATGGCATAATTTTTTTCACATATAAAACATATTTAATTTGTCTAATTTATGATGAAAGTTCAGTTTTGTAATGCGCTGGCCAGAATTGGATTTTTTTTATTTTTTTATTTTGCGTGACTTCAAAATTATATGATTGAAAACTTCTTTTAGTGCACTGGTGGTCGCATTTTCCTGAATTTATTTTTGACCTGCTAGCATTGCACACTCAATGGGAGGATAACTTTCCGTCGACTACAAAGATGTTTTTGGCAACTTTGACAATTTCAAGATGATGTGCCATCTCAATCTTTCGAAGGTGCTCATAGAGGTAGAGTGTGTGTGTGGCGTGTTCATAGGGATGAGTGTATGTGCGTACGTATGAGTGTCTGCGTCTGTATAGTTTGGGCGATGATAGGCGCCGGCGCGCCGGTCCAAATTTGGGCCGGTCGGCGCACCACCACACGATTAGACTATTCTAAACCGTCCGATGCGGTTTTTTCGACCACCTCATAAAAAAAACAAAAACAGGGAGGAAAAAAGAAGGGGGAGAGAGACCAGTGCCGTCCCCGGCTTGCCGCTTCCAAATCTCAAAACTCTCAAAACTAGTCTTTGCCCTGCCGTCGGGGCTGGGGCCAGGGCCGTGGCCGACGAGCACCGACGATGTCTCCCACTCGTGGCCACAGGGATTGCAGCACGACCGCCGATGGGTCACAGCGTGTGGTCACAATGGATGCAGCTTTGACGACAGCCGGTTCCAGCGAGTGGTCGCCATGGTTGCAACATCCTTGCGTCCTCGGCTCCGGCTCGCCGCCATCGTCACCTAGCACCGCCGGCTTCCAGCAAAAAATCTCAGCAAAACAAAAAATCTATGGTGGTCAGTTGAAGCAAAAAAAATGCCGGTTCCAGCCAAAAAGAACACTAGTTCCAGCAAAATCCCAGAAATAACAAATCTCCAACCAATTCGATGTAGCAAAACAAAAAGGCGGTTCCAACAAAAAATTATTATGGTTCCAGCAAAAATACCACAAACATCAAACTTCAAGAAATTTGATTGTAGCAAAACAAACAGCCGGTTCCAGCAACACTTTACCCCGGTTCCAGCAAAAATCCCACTAACAGCAAACTCCAAACACAAAATCGATTGCAGCAAAGGAAACAATCGGTCCCAGCTACAAATTACTGCCGTTCCAGCAAAAATCCCAGAAATAGCAAACTCCAAGGAAACTTGATTGTAGCAAAAAAGACAGCTTGTTCCAGCAACAATGAATTCCGGTTCCAGCAAAAAAAAGGTACCTGGAGAGCTCGCCGCCCATCGCGTGCACACACAGCCCCCTGTCTCCAGTCGCTTTGGGCAACCAACCCCTCCACTGCTGACACGGAGGAGTGGAATAGTGGGTTGGGCACGACTTGTAAGGAGAGAAGGGGATGAGTTCGCCGGAGAAAGCCGACGGCGGCATAAAATGGATGGGAAGCGGCTGAGAAGCTCCGAGTGCGCGGGGCGCGCGGAGGTGGTGGCCCTCGCCGGTGCTGCTGCCGGAGATGCGATTTGAGGATGAGATGGATGCTTGGGAAAGAAAGAATGGCGGGGAAGCGCTGAGAAGGTTCGCGTGAGTGGATAAGGTGCCGGCGTGCGTGAGGATAAGGCGGCGTGGGATGTGAGTCACACGATGAAAAACAATCAGACGGCGCGCGTGCGACCGGCCGAGTCGTTAGCCGGTCGACCGGCCGCAAGCATTTCCCGTATTGTTTTTAGTTTTTTTTCTTCTTAATAGGACAACTCTCCTATTAGCTGTGCACACGTAAGGGAGATTATATTGCTCTTTTTAAAAATTCTGACCGGGATGATGTCATCACTTGTATTAAGGCCATATAAAATTCCTATGCAAACCCAACTAAAAAAGTATTCCTATGCAAACCGGACTCCTATTTTTATTTTATTTTCTGACGGGAACCGGACTCCTATTAGCGATGTACACACGCATGGAAGATCTATTGTTCTTTTCTTAGTTCGGGTTGGTTGCCCATCATCCATCAAGTGGCTACTATCCTTTAAGTACACGTACATTAGATTGGATTTTTTTTTTCCTGATTGGTTGCCTTCCTATGACGATGAAATTAGTATATGTCTTTTGGTCTCAGGCTTGTACGTGTCCTTCTCTGATGGTGATTGCACTATTCCATCTAGAGGCACGTACGTGACAGATTTTTTATGTGCATTACAACGTATGCACATACACAATATTTGTATGTAACGTAATAACTTTAAATCTCAGCCGTTTATATTTAAAAATTAACGGTCTTGATAATTAAATTTGTGTGGACGAACGTGATAGCTTGTTTGCCTCTTGTCTTAACTATATAATAGATAGATGCTTTTACGTGGAGACATAGTTCTGTTAGAATGCATGCTTATACTTCATGTAGTGGTAGAGATACCTTTTTAGTTCAATGTATGTACATAAAAGCTGAAACTGTAAAAAGGGTTAGGTGGAGTGGGGGAGGGTTAGCAATGGCGAGGGAGGGAGGGAGGCCACAGTGCGAGGGGAATAGGTGGAGTGGGGGAGGGTTAGCAATGGTGCACCTCCCCCTAGTGCGCCGTAAATACGACGATAGTGATGGCGCACCTCCCCCTGGTGCGCCATTAGAATTTTGTTTTAATTACTAGCACGACTGGTCAGGTTATATTCCACCTAACCCTATCTCCATCAGAACACGCCCACTAGCCCCACTGGTCAGCATGCAGCACACACACTAGGAGGTCCTGGGTTTGATTCCTAGGCTCCCCAATTTTTGTTTTTATGCATTTAAAATGTTGTTTCATATTTATTTGTGTTTAAATATGTTCAAACTTCTTTAAATCATAACAGTAATATTTTTTTTATAAAAACAGTAATAATTTTTTTTTAAATATCATCAAATTTGTTATTTGAAAATATTTATGAATATGAAAAAATATCATCAAATTTATTATTTGAAAATATCATCAAAATTGTTATTTGAAAATATAATCAAATTTGTTTTTTTTTGCAATTTTACTTGCATTCATTTGTGACGGTGGAGCGGGCCGG
>NC_041393.1:661898531-661964262 GCF_002162155.2 Triticum dicoccoides
GGAGGCAGTGGAGTGGGGGAGGGTGCGGGGGGTCGGCGGCGGCGGCCGGTGGAGCGGGGGAGGGTGCGGTGGGTCGGCGGCGGCGGTGGAGTGGGGAAGGTGCGGGAGGTCGACGGCGGTGGCCGGTGGAGCGGGGGAGATGGTGCGGGAGGTGCTCGGCGGCGAGGGGGGATCGAGATCGAGTGTCCATGAAATTTAAAAAATATTCATGAGTTCAAAATTAAAGTGACCACGAAATACAATCGAGAAATGAAGACTAGGATTTAAATACAATCGATCTTAGCTAGCTATTTGTTCACAATCTTCTTGCCCTTCTTTTTCGCAAATGGAGTTCTTCTGTGGAATGGACGTCCTTCAGGTAGGGTGGTCCTGCTTCTTCTTGTGGTGTATGCTGCTACTTCGTCATTTTCGCCATGTTCGATCTTCAGGTCACCGTACCTGTCGAAGTCTTGCTCATTGGCTACTCCATCCATTCCGATGATCTTCCTTTTGCCTCTCCTCACGACAACACGACTGGGTTTTAGCAGGTCGGTAATGAAGAAGCATTGGTCTACTTGGGAAGCCAGTACCCATGGCTCATTTTTCGCGGTGACATTTGCGCCCGCGGTCTTGGATTTGGCTTCGGGTATAAGCATGGTGGTGAAATACCGGTCTTCTTTTAGGACGCTCTTGGCCCATCTAACACGGAACATCAGGACCCTCTCTCTAGCGTAGCTCAGCTCCCAGATCTCCTCGATCCTTCCGTAGTATCTGTCCTTGTCGTTACCGGTGTAGGATTCCATCGTTACCCCGGAGTTCTGATAACCATCGCTCTTCATGTCCTTGTCCTCGGTGTAGAATGTGTAGCCGTTGATATCGTACGCCTCATAGGTCATCAGGTTGTGCTCGACGCCCTATGACAAGGCGAATATGAGTTGTTCTTCCGCGGGAGAATCCTCATGTAAAGGGTACGACAGAAGCTTCTGCTTGAACTAACGCGTGGAACATGAGTTGTGCTCTTTGATTATATCTCCGTCCGTCCTCTGTTGGCCTCGGTCATTGTATGTCTTCTCAATAAAGGTTTTGCGCTTACCACCCAAGGATCGACCACGTCTATGTGTTGTAGCGCGACTAGGTTTGCTCTTTCAAAGTCGGCGAGTCAACCCTCGAAGTCGACATGCATTTCGCGGCGACCCTCACGGTGACCCCATCCAGCGAGCCTGCCGAGGTGCCTGTTGACGGGCAGACCAACGGGGTCCTCGATGCCTAGATAATTCGTGTAGTAGGAGATGCACTCTTCGATCAAAAAGCCCCTAGGTATGCTTCCCTCTGGATGTGACATGTTGCGAACGTATCCTTTGATGACACCATTCATCCTTTCGAACGGCATCATGTTGTGCAAGAACGTCAGTCGAGTTGGATGATATCCTCCACGATATGGACCAGCAGATGCACCATAACATCGAAGAATGCGGCCGGGAAGTACATCTCAAGCTCGCATAGTATCACCACGATCTCTTCCTGTAGCCTTCTGAGTTGCCTCACGCCAACCAACTTCCGAGAGATGACGTCGAAAAAGTTGCATAGGCCAAATAGGGTTTCACGGACGTGGGCGTCCATGATCCCATGGATTGCAACTGGAAGTATCTGCGTCATCAGCACGTGATAGTCGTGAGACTTCATCCCGCTGAACTTCTGCTTCGCTGGGTCTAGGTATCTGCTTATCTTCCCCGCGTAACTGTAAGGAAGTTTTACTCCTACGAGGCAGGTGAAAAACTACTCGATCTCCTCCTAACTTAGAGTGAAGCATGCGGGAGGGTAGTCATTTCCGGTCTTCTTGGCCTTTTGGCCTTTGCGACAACTTTCCGTGTCCTGCTTCGCCTCATCATCATCATCATCATTAGTGTGAAGCTCCTCCCTGATGCCCATTGATTTCAAGTCTGCCCTTGCTTTCGGGCCATCTTTGGTCCTCTCTGGCATGATGAGCAGGGTACCAAGAAGACTCTCGCACACGTTCTTCGTGATATGCATGACATCAAGGCTGTGAGGCACATGGTGGATCTTCCAGTACGACAAGTCCCAGAAAACAGACCTTGTTTTCCATACCTTCAGCAGTGGCTCTGGCGCCTTTCGCTTCTTTCCCGGCTCTGGCGCCTTTTGCTTCTTTCCCGGCAGTGGGCAATCTTTCCAATTTTTCAACAACTGGTCTATTTCCTCGCCGCTCCTCGTACGCGGGCGTCTTCGGGGTTCGGTTTCACCATCGAACAAATCCTTGCATTTCCTCCACGGTTCATCGTCGCGAATCCACCTTCGATGTCCCATGAACACGGTTTTCGAAGACTCGGGATCTCTATCTAGCTGGCGATACGTTGTGTCATCGATGCACCTGACGCATCCAGAAAATCCGTGGACCACCTGCCCCGCGAGATATTCGTAACCGAGATAGTCGTGCACCTTTGTGAGCAGTGCGGCTCTCATAGGGAAATATTCTTTCTCTGCGGCGTCCCACGTATTGGCTGGCGTTTTCCACAGCGTGTCTAGCTCCTCTTTCAGCAGCCCCAGATACAGATTGATGTCGTTCCCTGGTTGTTTCGGCCCTTCAATTATCATACTCATGTGAATGTACTTCCTCTTCATGCACAACCAGGGGGGAAGGTTGTACATCCACACAAACTCAGGCCAGGTGCTATGTGTGCTTCTCTGGCTGCCAAAAGGATTGAATCCATCGGTGCTCGCGCCCAGCACGATGTTCCTTGGATCCTTCCCAAATTCTGGGTGTTCGAAGTTCAACGCTTGCCACTGGCTCGCATCCTTTGGGTGACTCAGCATCTTGTCTTTTTTATTTATCTCTGGATCATTTGCGTCATCTTCTTGCTTCTTCTCCTCCCTATCCGCGTGCCAACACAGGAGCTTTGCTACCTTAGGGTCTGCGAAATACCGCTGCAGACGAGGAGTGATCGGAAAGTACCAGACCACTTTTCGAGGAGCTTTCTTCCTCTTCCTATATCGAGTGACGCCGCACACCGGACATATGGTAGACTCCGCGTGGTCGTCCCGATAAATGATGCAATTGTTCATGCACACATGGTATTTCACGTGCGGTAAATCTAGAGGACACACGATTTTCTTCGCCTCCTCGAAACTGGTCGGGCACTTGTTCCCCTTGGGACGACGTTCGTGCCAGAATGACATGTTCTCGTCGAAGCATGCGTCAGTCATTTTGTGTTTTACCTTCATCTCTAGAGCCATGAGCGTTACTTTCAGGCGGGTATCCTCGGACCTGCATCCTTCATAAAATGGAGTAACCGCATCTATCTCCAGTTGATCCAGCTTAGCTTTCTCTCGGGCGGCAGCTCTTGCGTTATCCGTCTTCTTGAGAAGCAGCTCTTGAATATGAGGGTCCTGCACCCAGCCCATTGATGGTCCATCGTCGTCTGCTCCGCCGGCATCTTCATCTTCATGATCATGCCCTTCGTCTGCTCCGGCATCTTCCTCATCATCATGTCCTGCATCTTCTACATGATGACTGTGTACAGCATCACAGTCGTGATCATGTCCTGGAGATTCTTCATCTTCTCGCCCGCCCGAGCCGCGGTGGTTGTCTTGCTGCCCTTCCTCATTTCTTGCCCGGCCCCCATGGACAACTTCATAATCATCTTCATCACCTTGCCACCGATAGCCATCCATGAAACCATGCAAGAGCAGGTGGTCCCGCACCTGCCCGGAATCCGGGTCCGCAATAAGGCTGTTCAGCTTGCATCTTCGACACGGACATCTTACCTCCGTCTCGTTCTTTTGAAGCATCTCAGCCTTTGCGGAGCTCAAAAACCTATTCATGATGCCTTCGGTCATCGTGCGGACCATGGTCGCCTGCGGGGTAGAGCAAAACGATATTTTAGAATCAAGAAAAAATTTGGCATGACTTTTCCTAAAAATAGGACCAAAAAGAATGCATAGTGCCAAAATTCTCGCCGAAACGGAAATGAATCAACATTCCGGGAAAATATTGGCAACTATCGCATTTCAAATACTGGTACATGCAAACACAAACATATATGCAAAACCACAAACATATGCAACACCACGAACATACATAGATCTAGCTTGGCCGCAAAAAGTGCATGTGCACGTTGTTGGAGAGGGAGAACAACATAAAGATAGCTTCCCCCTTACTTACCTATCAAAAAAGGTAATTTAACCACTTAATTTGGATGAATCTATGGTGCAAATGAGGTGTTGAGGAGGAGGCAGCCGAGACAAGCTTGGAGGAGGAGGTGGAGAGAATGAAGTGGGGAAAGTGAGTGGGTAGGTGGGCTGTCCAAAATATCTTGTTGGTCCCAGGTTACCAATGGCACACCACCTGCAGATGCGCCATTAGTAACCCTGGTTACTAATGGTGCACCTGCTACTGGTGCGCCATTAGAAGTTTTGCAAAAAAATAAAAAAAATTTGTATATTCTAATGGCGCACCATGGCACAGTGCGCCATTACTAGTTTAAACTAGTAACGGCGCACTATGCTACGGTGCGCCTTTAGTAGTTTTGCAAAAAAATAGAATAAAAAAACAACAGTAGTGGCACACTGTGTAGCCGTGCGCCATTACTAGTTAGCACTAGTAATGGCGCACCGTTCCACGATGCGCCATTAATATGTTTGAAAAAAAATTGTTACTAGTGGCGCACCATGTGCCTAGTGCACCATTAGTGTCTTCCACACTAATGGCGCACCTGCACATGGTGCACCACTGCTATATAGTAGTGGCGCACCACATGACAGGTGCGCCATTAGTGTCCATCTCATCTATAGCCCTTTTCCTAGTAGTGCGATCTCTTCGCCGGCCACGTTCCGGTGACCAGTTGGTCCCATGCGTGTGCCTGTTGCACTCACAGCAACGCGTAGAGGCTCTCTAGCCTGCTACTTGCTCGAACGTAGGCTGTAGCGCCAAAACCACGAGCACCCAAGCTCCGGCTACCGCCCAACTTGCCGCACCGCCGCTACAGGCCACCCCAGCTCCATTCGCTGCCATCAGTGGATGTGCCACTCCTCCAGCTCCCCGTAGAGCCAAACCCTATCGCAAACCACCGTCTGTAGCACCGTCCCGAGCCACCTCAGTGAGCCTCCGCTGCGTGATATGGTTGCTGCTGGTGTAGCTGACGTGGCTCCGTCATTAGGGGCTAATCACCTCCAGTTAGCCCCTAACAGACACTAAAAGTGGGACCCTGCGGACCTGCTAATTTTAGTTATGTTTTAACTAAACCTACTTACCACTGCTCCAATGACACGGGGCCCACGGGTCAGGTTTGACCTGGACCGGCTCCCTTGACCTGCTGATGTCACACTGACATCATGGTGACGTAGTTAACAATTTTCTGGATTAAAAACAATTCAGGAAATTCCAGAAAATGATATAAACTTCAAAAATTCATAGAAATTCAACCATAACTTCAAATGAATTAATTTATATATGAAAAATGATTATAAAAATCCGATCTATCAATCTGTACCATTTTCGTGCATGTTAGAACAACTTATAGCTGTTGTTTAGGACAAATCATATAAATGGCATTTGAATATCTACATATGGAGTTTGAATTTGAATCTTGGATTCAAACCAACTTGATTTAACCTGTTGCTAGTTGTATTAGCTCAAATCATAGCATTTTTCCATGTCATGATCATGCATCATATTGTGCATTGCATTGATTGTGTTTCCTTCTCTATTGCCGGAATTTGTCCCCTCTCGATAGTCGTGGTTCCGACGATGAGTCCGATGACACCGATGAAGAGCTATACTATCTTCACAAGTGCCAGGCAAGCAAAACCCCCTTGTTCATAATGACACAACCCCACTCTCTTGCTTTTGCTCTCTTTTACTGCATTAGGACAACAACGATTCATCTGTTCCGCTGCAGTAGCTGAACCCCTTTCCTCTGCATGACCTGTCATTGCCACAGTAAATAGATGAAACCCACTAGCATGACTAGGAGTTGTTTGAGCCCTGATGTGCCTAATCATTCATGTATGTTTGTCATGCCTGCTACTTCTTAGAGTTGAGTCAAGTCTGATTCATCGGGGATGAATTGGAAATTGTGAACATGTTCTACTATTGAGAGCTAAGTGTGTGAATGCGATTTGGTAAAGGTAGTGGTGACAGGCCATGTAGGAGTACATGGTGGGTTGTCTCATTGAAACCGTCCTCAGGAACTGAGTTCTGTGTTTGTGATCCATGAACAACTACTACCACACAGTGTAATGCTTAAGTGCCCCTCTCGACTTATTAATCAACTCGATCTCTGTCCAGGAGTTGCAACTAGTTTTTGGTGTTTGTAGGTAGTGTTAGTAGTCTACCAAGTGGCACCCAGTATAGCTGGGCTTGGGACAGGCTAGGTGCAGTGGCACAGTGTACCAATTGGCACCCGGATGGTGGGCTTGGGAACCCTGCTCATATCGTTTGGGGCCGTGAGTGACACCCTGGACGGATCTCTGTAGGACCTTGAGAAGAGGTGTCTAGAGGGGGGTGATTAGACACTAAGTACCAAAGTTGCAGTTTTTAGCCCTTTTAAGTTTGAGTGGAGTTTAGGCATAAATTTAACATTCACAAAACATAGAAAGCAAGCATGCAAAGAGTATATGAGTAGCGGAAAATAAAGCATGCAACTTGCAAGAATGTAAAGGGAAGGGTTTGGAGGATTCAAACGCAATTGGAGACACGGATGTTTTTGGCGTGGTTCCGATAGGTGGTGCTATCGTACATCCATGTTGATGGAGACTTCAACCCACGAAGGGTAACGGTTGCGCGAGTCCACGGAGGGCTCCACCCACGAAGGGTCCATGAAGAAGCAACCTTGTCTATCCCACCATGGCCGTCGCCCGCGAAGGACTTGCCTCACTAGCAGTAGATCTTCACGAAGTAGGCGATCTACTTGCCCTTACAAACTCCTTGGTTCAACTCCACAATCTTGTTGGAGGCTCCCAAGTGACACCTAGCCAATCTAGGAGACACCACTCTCCAAGAAGTAACAAATGGTGCATTGATGATGAACTCCTTGCTCTTGTGCTTCAAATGATAGTCTCCCCAACACTCAACTCTCTCTCTTAGGATTTGGATCTGGTGGAAAGATGATTTGAGTGGAAAGCAACTTGGGGAAGGCTAGAGATCAAGATTCATATGGTAGGAATGGAATATCTTGGCCTCAACACATGAGTAGGTAGTTCTCTCTCAGAAATAGGATGCTAGAAGTGTAGGTTTAGTCTGATGGCTCTTTCCACGAATGAAGAGGAGGTGGATGGGTATATATAGCCTCCACACAAAATCTAACCGTTACAAACTCGGTGGGACCGAATCGTTAAACTCGGTCGGACCGATTTAGTAAACCTAGTGACCGTTAGTGATTTTCGGTGGGACTGACATGCTTCTCGGTGAGACCGATTCGGTTAGGGTTAGGGCATAACGTAATCTCGGTGAGACTGATTACACAAACTCGGTAGGACCGATTTTGGTAATTAGCTAACCAGAGAGTTGGTCAAGCAAACTCGGTTGGACCGATTATCAAACTTGGTGGGACCGATTTTGGTAATGAGTCAACCAGGAAGTTTGCATTGTAATCTCAGTAGTACCGATTGCTCAAACTCAGTGAGACCGATTTTGATAATGGACATACACAGAGAGATTACAATCCCATCTCGGTGAGACCGAGATCCCTATCGGTTAGACCGATTTGCCTAGGGTTTGTGGCAGTGGCTAAGACATCCAAACTCGATGGCGCCGGATAGAAAGAATCAGTGGGGCCAAGTTTGACTTTAGGTTTAGGACATATGTGTGGAAGTGGGAAAGTAGTTGAGGGTATTTGGAGCATATCACTAAGCACATGAAGCAAGAGGCTCATTAAGAAACACCTCATCCCTCCTTGATAGTATTGGCTTTTCCTATAGACTCAATGTGATCTTGGATCACTAAAATGTAAAATGAAGAGTCTTGAGCTTGAAGCTTGAGCCAATCCTTTGTCCTTAGCATCTTGAAGGAGTTCCCACATCCTTTAGTCCATGCCACTCCAATGTTGAACTTATCTGAAACATACTAGATAAAAGTGTTAGTCCAACAAGAGATATGTTGTCATTAATTACCAAAACCACCTAGGGAGCACTTGTGGTTTCAATCTCCCCTTTTTTGGTAATTGATGACAACATACATCAAAGCTTTAGATAAAGATATAAAGAATAGCAAGTAAAGCTTTGGAAAGACATGTAACAATCATAGGCTCCCCCTACATGTATGCAATCATGTGAATATGAAATATAGAAGTATGTGAGAGCATAACCATGATAGAGCAGGCAATGTGTTACATGTATCTTGGCCATATGCATCAGAGCAAAGAAAATATTAAAGGAAATACCTTCATGCCCATGAGTCCTTCTTGCAAACAGTATGTACATCAGCAAGAATTCCTCATACACATGATTGTGATGCATATACTTACCTTGTAGTCTTGAGTAGGCTTAGGATGGAGTGAACCTGTGAAAACAAGGTTAGATAACACAAATGCACCTACTAGCCAGAGCAAACAGAAGAAACCACAAGAATACCAAGACTGGGATGACATGTAGAGAGTGAGTACTAAGTACCACATTGGACATGTCCCCAAGAGTAAAGATATGCAATGAATTTAAATGATTTCTTTCCCTTAGATGTCTTGCTCCCCCTAAATCTAGCATGGGATACTGGGAGAAGATAGGGAACAGAAAATCAGAGCTGAAAGATATAAATGAACAGAGCTAATGCAAACTAATGCAAATAAGCACATATGAACATGTCTTTTCCCCCAAAAAGACATGTGGCATCTCTCCTCTTGAACACCAAGCATCTGGGATCCTTGAGAAATACTTTCTACTTGTATTCTCTCCCCCTGGAGATCTCTCTCTCCCCTTGAAGGATATCTCTCTCCCTCTGAGATGTGATCTCTCTCTCTAAATGATAAGATTTGATGTGATCTCTCTCTCCCCCTTTGACATCAATTTCCAAGAAGGACTTGATAAAGATGTAATCTCTCTCTATCCCTCTGGAATTTGACGTGAATGGGTTTGATCCTTGAGTCACAACATAAAGCAATGATAAAAATGTGATGCTTGTAGAGGACAAGATTCATTGAGTGGAGCTGGATCAGAAGAAACACAGAATAAGTGGCGAAGAGTTTTTCCTGTTATGAAATCGGTGGCACCGAGTGGTATGCTTCGGTGGTACCGAAAATTTTCGGTTGGATCGAAAAAAACAAATCGGTGAAACCGAGTTCATCGCAGAGAAAACACTTGTCACCTCAGCTCACTAGACTAGAAAGATCTCACAAAGATTTTCAAGGAATTAACTGAATGATATGCAAGGAATTGGATGCATAGAATGCAGAGCAAAAAGAAAGAAATCTAGATGAAGTATTTTTTTGAAAGGGGAAACAAATATGCATGAGACAAATGCAAAAACACATAAGAAAACACAAGAGAACTTCATCTAGAGATGGTCGGCGACAAAGTCACCTATGTTAGAGTACATTGACTTAGGAGTCAAGTGAGATCACTTGATCATAGGTCATACTCATCGTTTAAGCTCAAAATGGGGTTGCCATTTTTAGTTTAAGCATCTTGATGTATTCACATCTTGTTGAGTTGCTTTAACTCATGACTTGGAGTAAAGCTTCTCTAAGATGCAATGACATACCTTGGTTGGTGGTGTTGTCCATGTAGTTGAACTTGTGTGGGTTGCTCAAGGTTGATGTAGCTCATCAAGAATTTGGAGCACCACTTGGAATTTGAGTCCATCTACCTACATGGGTTAGTTCTTGCAAGGAAGAGCACTTGTGTATCCAAAATTGACAATCATGAAGCTCAACATAGAATTTGTCAAAAGGATATGTTTGAATGATTGTGTGCTGCCTTGGCTTCATCCACCTTGTCTAGAGACTTGGTGATGTAGAGATTGCTCAAGATGTGAGTAGGTTACAATCCCATGGAATTTGATTCAACCAAGTACCTACATGGGTTAGATAACATGCAAGATACAAATATATCCAAGACATAAGTTTTTCATCATAAGAGAAATATCAAGGATTAGTCATAAGCTCATGTCTTGCATGTATCCAATGGAGTTTCTACTCCAAGTTTGAAGCATCAATGATGTTAAATTCTCCTGTCAACCTGCAAAACACTTTCTCATCAAGAGGTTTAGTGAATATATCTGCTAATTGCTTTTCGGTGCGAACATGCTTAAGATCAATGTCACCCTTAGAAACATGATCTCGAATGAAATGATGACGAACTTCAATATGATTAGTTCGAGAATGTTGCACAGGATTATGACCAATTTTGATAGCACTCTCATTGTCACAAAGCAGTGGAACATGTCTCGCATATATCCCATAATCTTTAAGAGTTTGGGTCATCCAAAGTAATTGAGCACAACATGATCTAGCAGGAATATATTCAGCTTCGGCGGTGGATAAGGATACCGAGTTTTGTTTCTTGGAGGACCAAGACACAAGAGATCTACCAAGAAATTGATAAGTACCCGAAGTGGACTTTCTATCTACCTTGTCTCCGGCATAGTCCGAGTCCGAATAGCCAACAAGATCGAAAGAGGCCCTCTTAGGATGCCAAATGCCAAAAATTGGTGTATGTATTAAGTATCTCACTATCCTTTTCACAACCTTAAGATGACATTCTTTAGGAGCAGCTTGATATCGTGCACACATGCACACACTTAGCATAATATCGGGACATGAAGCACATAGATATAACAATGAACCAATCATAGAGCGATAAACCTTTTGATCAACCGGTTCACTATCTTTGGTCAAATCAAGATGTCCACTAGTAGGCATGGGTGTAGTCATACCTTTGCATTCTTGCATATTGAACTTCTTGAATAAGTCCTTGGTGTACTTTGTTTGAGAGACAAAGGTACCTTCCTTAGTTTGCTTGATTTGCAACCCAAGAAAGAATTTGAGTTCACTCATCATAGACATCTCAAACTTCTCCGACATTAGCTTCCCAAACTTTTCACTAAAATGAGGGTTAGTTGAACAAAATATAATATCATCAACATAAATTTGGCACACAAAGAGTTCACCATTAACCCTTTTAGTAAAAAGAGTAGAATCAATTTTCCCAATTTCAAAGCCTTTTTCAATAAGGAACTTGGTCAAGCATTTATACCATGCTCTAGGAGCTTGTTTAAGACCATAAAGAGCTTTGTGAAGTTTGTAAACATGATTGGGTTTCTTAGGATTGACAAAGCCGAGAGGTTGTTTAACATAAACTTCCTCCTCTATTTCACCATTTAGAAAAGTACTTTTAATGTCCATTTGGTACAAGGTGATATCATGGTGATTAGCATAGGCAAGTAAGATGCGAATAGACTCAAGTCTAGCAATGGGAGCATAAGTATCACCATAGTCCATACCTTCGACTTGTGTGTAGCCTTGGGCGACGAGACGTGCTTTGCTGCGAACTACTTGTCCATCTTCATCTTGCTTGTTGCGAAACACCCATTTGGTACCGATGATGTTGTGGCTGTTGTCGGGCTTCTCAACCAATGTCCAAACTTGGCTCCTCTCAAAGTTGTGTAGCTCTTCATGCATAGCATTTATCCAATCCGGATCTTCCAATGCTTCTTCGACCTTCATAGGTTCAATGCTAGAGATGAAAGAATAGTTTTCACAAAAGTTAGCTAGACGAGTTTTAGAGCGAGTGATTCTCCCGGTTTGAATATCATTGTAGATTTGCTCGACGGATGGTCTTTAGCAATTCTTGCTCGAACTCGTGAAAGCTTTTGCTTGGATCTTTGTTGAACATCTTCTTCATCTTGTTCTTCTTATTGGCCTTCTTGATTGTTGGCATTGTCGTTCTCTTGTCGTGGTGGAGAAGGAGGTTGTTGACGTTCATCTTGATGCACTTCCTCGTTTCCTTCATCTTGGTGTGTCCCACTTGTGGATGCTTCCGTATCAACTCTTGGTTCACCTTGTCGTGAGGTAGAAGCTTCCACTTGGACAGACGAGGTACTCTCCTTCACCTCCGTTGGACGGACCTTGCCAATAGACAAGTCTTGGATTGCTTCCGAAGGATCTTTGTCTCCTACATCAATTGGCAATTGCTCTACTTGCGAGCCGTTAGATTCATCAAACTTCACATCTACCGTCTCTTCAACCTTTCGAGTGAAATTGTTGTAGACACGGTAAGTGTGAGAGTTTGAGCCATAACCTAGTAGGAAACCTTCATGTGACTTAGGAGCAAATTTAGAACGATGATGCTTATCAAGAATGTAGCACTTTGAGCCGAATACTCGAAAGTATCCAACTTGGGGTTTGTTACCGGTGAGGAGCTCGTATGCCGTCTTGCCGAGTAGCTTGTGAAGATACAAGCGATTTGTTGCATGACAAGCTGTCTCAACCGCTTCTGCCCAAAAGTGCTTTGGCGTCTTGTACTCATCAAGCATCGTTCTCGCCATTTTGATGAGCGTCCGGTTCTTCCTCTCAACAACTCCATTTTGTTGAGGTGTGTACGTAGCCGAGAACTCGTGTGAAATCCCTTCTTCGTCAAGAAAGGTGTCCACATTTGCATTCTTGAACTCCGTTCCGTTGTCGCTGCGAACCTTCTTGATCTTCACTTCAAATTGATTTTGGGCCTTCCTAGCGAAGTTTTTGAAGATCTTCTGAACCTGCGATTTATCATCGAGAAAGAACACCCACGTAAATCTTGAAAAATCATCAACTATAACTAGACCAAAAGAATTTCCACCGAGACTCTTGTAAGAGTTGGGACCAAAGAGATCCATGTGAAGTAGCTCGAGTGGCCTCCTTGTGATCATGATGTTCTTCACGGAATGCCTTCCTCCAACCTGTTTACCTGCTTGACAAGCACTGCAAAGTCTATCCTTATCAAATATGACATCATTAACTCCAAGGATATGATTTCCTTTAATAAGCTTGTCAAGGTTTCTCATACCAACGTGGCCTAGTCGTCTATGCCATAACCAACCTTTTGAGGATTTAGCAATGATGCAAGTTTTAGGTTGAGCCTTTTTAGTGAAATCAACAATGTAAAGATCACCTCTACGTATACCGGTAAAGACCATTTTATGATTGTCTCGACGAAACACTTGGCAATCAACTTCAGTAAATAAGACATTGAAACCAAAGTCAGCAAGTCTAGATACTGAAAGTAAGTTGTATCCAAGAGATTCAACGAGCATAACATTTTGTATGGAGCTATCATGTGATATGGCCACCTTACCGAGGCCAACCACCTTACCCTTTGAGTTGTCACCGAAAGTGACATACTTTCGAGGACTATCATTATCAGCAAGCTCACGAAACATGTCTTTATCTCCGGTCATGTGATCGGTACATCCACTGTCAAGGACCCATTCCTTTCCTCCTGACATATATCCCCGAAGATTTGCCATAAGACCAAAATGTCTCATTGCATCATCAAGATCGAAGTCACTATCATCATCCTCATCATAGTATCCATGTTCAACATTGTCATGTGGTGGATCAAATCCTAGAGAGGGTAATTCATTAGAGTGATTTTGAAAATGATCTTGTCTATGAATTTTTATAGCTTCGGAAATAATATCACTAATAATACCAACATTTCCTTTGGCACGCATAAGGTTTGTAAGCTCAAATAGACGATCACAAAACATAGGATCACTAGAATTCATTTTACTCAAAGCAATAGACTTATGGAAAATTTCATCAAGATTTTTCAAAGAATAATCAAGAAATCGTTCCTCAAGAAATTTCCACATAGTGTAGGCACACTCAGGAGTAGGCAGTTTCAAAATCAAGTTTTTAGGTAAGCCTCTAGTGATAAGATTAACAGTTTTAACATTCCTAATCATGTCAATAGACTCATCAAGGGTAGGATGCATAGGATCAACATAAGGTGCACAAGGACAAGCAATGTACTTGTTTAAACGATATTGATTGAAAATTACAAGCATCTCATTTTTTCACTCATGAAAATACTATCCATCAAGAATATGCACTCTATGTCTAAGACTCCCCAAAGTAGACTCATCCATCTTCCTCCAATGGTGATTAAACCAAGGCAATGGAGACCAATGCTCTGATACCACTTGTAGGACCTTGAGAAGAGGTGTCTAGAGGGCGGTGATTAGACACTAAGTACCAAAGCTGCAGTTTTTAGCCCTTTTAAGTTTGAGTGGAGTGTAGGCACAAATTTAACATTCACAACACATAGCAAGCAAGCATGCAAAGAGTATATGAGCAGAGGAAAATAAAGCATGCAACTTGCAAGAATATAAAGGGAAGGGTTTGGAAGATTCAAACGCAATTGGAGACACGGATGTTTTTGGCGTGGTTCCGATAGGTGGTGCTATCGTACATCCACTTTGATGGAGACTTCAATCCACGAAGGGTAATGGTTGCGCGAGTCCACGGAGGGCTCCACCCACGAAGGGTCCACGAAGAAGCAACCTTGTCTATCCCACCATGGCCGTCGCCCACGAAGGACTTGCCTCACTAGCGGTAGATCTTTACGAAGTAGGCCATCTCCTTGCCCTTACAAACTCCTTGGTTCAACTCCACAATCTTGTCGGAGGCTCCCAAGTGACACCTAGCCAATCTAGGAGACACCACTCTCCAAGAAGTAACAAATGGTGCGTTGATGATGAACTCCTTGCTCTTGTGCTTCAAATGAAAGTCTCCCCAACACTCAACTCTCTCTCATAGGATTTGGATATGGTGGAAAGATGATTTGAGTGGAAAGCAACTTGGGGAAGGCTAGAGATCAAGATTCATATGGTAGGAATGGAATATCTTGGCCTCAACACATGAGTAGGTAGTTCTCTCTCAGAAATAGGATGCTGGAAGTGTAGGTTTAGTCTGATGGCTCTCTCCACGAATCAAGAGGAGGTGGAGGGGTATATATAGCCTCCACACAAAATCTAACCGTTACACACAATTTACCAAACTCGGTGGGACCGAGTCGTTAAACTCGATCGGAACGATTTAGTAAACCTAGTGACCGTTAGTGATTTTCGGTGGGACTGACATGCATCTCGGTGAGACCGATTCGGTTAGGGTTAGGGCATAACGTAATCTCGGTGAGACCGATTACACAAACTCGGTAGGACCGATTTTGGTAATTAGCTAACCAGAGAGTTGGTCAGGCAAACTCGGTTGGACCGATTATCAAACTCGGTGGGACCGATTTTGTTAATGAGTCAACCAGGAAGTTTGCATTGTAATCTCGGTAGTACCGATTGCTCAAACTCGGTGAGACCGATTTTGATAATGGACATACACAGAGAAATTACAATCCCATCTCGGTGAGACAGAGATCCCTATCGGTGAGAGCGGTTTGCCTAGGGTTTGTGGCAGTGGCTAAGACATCCAAACTCGGTGGCGCCGGATTGAAAGAATCAGTGGGGCCGAGTTTGACTTTAGGTTTAGGACATATGTGTGGAAGTGGGAAAGTAGTTGAGGGTATTTGGAGCATATCACTAAGCACATGAAGCAAGAGGCTCATTAAGCAACACCTCATCCCTCCTTGATAGTATTGGCTTTTCCTATAGACTCAATGTGATCTTGGATCACTAAAATGTAAAATGAAGAGTCTTGAGCTTGAAGCTTGAGCCAATCCTTTGTCCTTAGCATCTTGAAGGAGTTCCCACATCCTTTAGTCCATGCCACTCCAATGTTGAACTTATCTAAAACATACTAGATAAAAGTGTTAGTCCAACAAGAGATGTGTTGACATTAATTACCAAAACCACCTAGGGAGCACTTGTGCTTTCAATCTCCTTGCGGATGGAACCCGAATAGGCGATAAACATGGACTAGAGACTCGTGTGGTTAGTAAAGTCGTGGCCGACACCCTCACTAGGCTTCCGCTTGAAGGTTGCCGAGATACATGACGTGTACATGGCGGTAAGTGCTGAGAGCGTGTGTGAAGAAATACACCCCTGCAGGGTTAATATGATCTATTCGAATAGCCGCGTCTGCGGTAAAGGACCTCTGGGTTGCCTATACAGTTCATAGACAAGTGAAAGTGGATACTCTAAAATATGCAAGATAAGCATGAGTGCTATGGATGGCGTCCTCGTAGGGAGACGGCAGCAGATCCATAGTGGTGTATTGATATGGTGAATATGTGGACCCGTGTGCACCACGTCAAAAGAGTTACTTGCAGTCATAGTTCAGGATAGCCACCGAGTCAAAGCTGGCTTGCTACAGTTAAACCCCACCATTCCTTTGTTGATATTGATGCATGTGTAGTTAGTTTTCATGTAAGTCTTTCTAGGTACATTTGTACTCACATTTGCTTAATTTATGTTTTTTGCAGAGAGACTCCAGTCTCACTAGTAGTTCCGCGTGGACTTTGACGTTTAGCTTGTTACCTTAGCTACGATCTTGTGCCCTCTGGAGGGTCTTGTAGATATATAGTCAGGCTTCTCAGCCCTTTTCATTTGTAGTTGTCCGTACTCGGACGTGTTATGCTTCCGTTGTTTGCTTCTCTGAATGTTGGGTCATGAGACCCATGTTTGTAATACTTGGCTCCTCAGAGCCTATTTAATAAATACTTTGAGTTGTAGAGTCATGTTGTGATGCCATGTCCTATTTGCACATATCGAGCATATTGTGTGTATGATTATTGAAATGCTTGGTATGTGTGGGATCCGACAACCTAGTTGTTTATTCTTGGTAGCCTCTCTTACCGGGAAATGTCTCCTACTGCTTCCACTAAGCCATGGTAGCTTGCTACTGCTCCGGAACAGTTAGGCTGGCCGGCATGTGTCCTTCTTCGTTCCTATGTCTGTCCCTTCGGGGAAATGTCACATGTTGTTCCTTTAAGTCCCTGTAGCTTGCTACGACTTGGGTTCATACGTTGTTGATCGAGACGTTCGTTGCTGGGTCATGTATGCCTATCCCTGTAAGTTAGCGCCACCTTGGGTTTACGACTAGTCATGTCGGCTCGGGTTCTTTGTCATAAGGATGCTAGCGGCACTATCATATACGTGAGCCAAAAGGCGCAAACGGTCCCTGGCAAGGTAAAGTGGCACCCGCGGGAATACTGTGCGTGAGGCCGCATAGTGATATGATGTGTTACATGCTAGATCAGTGTGACTTAGGATCGGGTCCTGACATTGACGAGGAGGTAGTACACATAGAATCTATTGGTGAAGTGGGCGATGAGGCCTGACGGCGGAGAGATAGCGTTTGGGTGCACTTCCTCCAGTCGAAACATCACCGGCGAGACCGCCAGAAGGTGGGCATAGCCAGCATGGAGGAACCACTGGGCAAACTCCCTGGCACCCCTCTAGCGTGAGATCGCCCACATGCGGAGCGTCGTCTCCATGAAGACGCTGGCGGGGTAGGTGGGTGGCACCTGGAAGTTGTGGCCGTAGTACTGCATCCTCGCCTCGCTCGGAGAGTGATCTGGATTTGGGTGAAGAAGACAAGGAGGCAGCACAAATGGATGTGTGGAGAATAGGTGGAGCGGTGAGGTGGTTTAAATAAGGGCAGCGACCACGCTCTACATTATCTACATTCAAACGAGCCACATTGATCAATATGCCACTTTAATTGCCAACCGGTTTTAATTGCCATGCTAAATCGATGCGACACGTGTGCGACAGGAGAGAACCAGCGATAGCGACTGTCGCTGCATCGGTGGCAGCTCGCGTGCAGGAAAGCGGCTCAGTCAACGCATCATGGCTGCGTGCATCGGCACATGCTGGCTTGGTCGACGCATGCAGGCTCCATCAGCACATCGTGTCGGCGCGCATCAACGCATACATGTAGGCTTGCTGGGTGCATGCCTAGCAGGATAGTTGGATACGTTGTGTATGCATAACAGGCTTTGGTCGTGGCAGCGCATGCATGCGTTTCATGCAAAGGCCCAATAGTCCAACGAAACCACGGCCCAATGGTCGAACAACAACACAGCCAAACACAACCCCACTTGTCAGTTCCAATCCGATCTCAGGTCCAACAGGCGACACAGTCCAGTGTGGCCCCACTCGTCAGAGTTAACGGTCAAGCCATTGACCCGACGGAAACAACCGTTGTGACCAGTTCTGAGGGTTTCGGGCAATGGAGTGGGGAAAAGTGAGCAAAAGTTAAGAGCGTGGGGATGAATGAGTACAACTAAGGGACCAGGGGCACAGATGTAAAAAACCTTATAACAAAAGGAAGGTTGGCATAAAAGTTAACAGCCCAGCAGATAAATGCACCAATAGAAGTTCAGAAGCTCAGTTCATTTGACCCGACTGTTACGTTTTCATATTGTACTATTTGATGGAGTACCATAACCTTTGCCTTCATTTTCCTGGGCTCCTGAACAACATAGAAAATGTCTGATAGTCTGGTTTCAAAACCATGCATATCTTCATGACATCAAACAATGGATGTCCTTGTCTCACAAAGGGTCTCTGTTAGGGATTGGACTTGTGTCTGGAGCGCAGATATAACATTGTTTTGAGCTTGCATATCTTGATGATGAGGCAGTTTGGACGAGATTTCCTTAACAACCAACCCAGTATTAGGCAGGAAGGTGCTTTTGGCACCGTTAGTGGACAGGTACTCACCCACTACAGCAAGAGGTGACATTGCGGTTATGGTTGCCTCGCCACCTTCAAAAGGTGGCGTTTCCACCATTTGTTCCATAGCTTGATGGAAAGTTGAGTTTGTATATTAGTAGTACCAAAACAGAAGTTATTAAGGAGGCAGCAAAACCAAACAGAATAGCTTTGGTCTATATACAGAAATTATTTTGTTGAACCCGTGTAAAATACTAGTTGTATTTTACTGCAAAGTACATAAATAAAACTAGGTTCCAAACATATGACCGTATACCATGGCTAACATACTGTCTATTTCTTCACATTGTATTGACAGGTAAGGAAAAAGAGACAAAGTTTATATACGGTAAGCATAGTATGACATCATTCATTTCACAAAACAACTGAGAACAGACAAACATGCAATTGCAACGTTGTGTGGGCAAGTCCAGCATGGAACTAGATTATAGATCAAGATAAAAGGAACATCAATCCTCTCTTTTTAACCTTCTAAGGTGCAATGATACTCTAAGACAATTGTGTATAAAATTGAAAAGAATAATAGACATTGGCTGCAAACCGTGCAGTTCAATGCACAAGTTAGAGTAACCAGTAGTTAAAAAGCATGAGGATTAAGGACTTACAACAGCTGCTTTGACTGGTGTAGTCATGCCCGTCATCTTGCGGGTGTGACAATCCTTGAAGATTGCCACAACATTTGGTTCAGTTACTTTTTGGTCCTTGCGTCCTTGCCTCTGCATTTGGAACAAGTCAATATAGATCTGATAATATGGCACAGTGAAAAGAGTGAAAAAAAACTAGTTACAAGAGCCCTGCAGTGTGCAATTTAGCTACAAGATCCTATTGTCTGTTGGAATTTCACTTTCATACGGTTGGCCTTGTTCTTCGAACAATTCACTTAGAAGAACATAGATTTGTGAGGCACATGCATAAATAGGAGTTCAACATGTGATCTGATCACATATATATAACATACTTGATACTTTGGATCAGACCAGTGTTTAACAAGGCATCTCAGTCTTCATCTGTTATATTTTTCACTAGAGACGTTTGGGCAAGTTCACTGTTAGCCTTGCCTTCAAAGTGAGTTTTCCTCAACTTATACTGATATTGTCGTAGAGCAGACATGAAAACATGGGTGCATGCTTGTCTGGTTGCATCATCTTGGCTATCCAACTTTCATTGTTGAAAATTATGGGAGTCTCATTACCAGCAACCTAAAAAGTATGGGACACAACAAGACGATATTACTAATTTCCACACATAACCATACTTATAGATAAATGGTCGAGGAAGGTGTTGAACTGGGTTTTGCCTTTTGTCATTCCTGTATTGAATCCATGTTGGGAGGATATGTGCATGACACTTAACGGCAACTGTTGCGTCTGATACTAAGTTGGCTGACTCTGTAGCATTATGTGGCCTTTTTAAATGTGCCTCAAAACGAATCCATTCTCCCTCCTCTCTAGATTTTGTTAACCCATTGAGCATTATCCCTGATGTTTGTTTCCTCTTGCGCCTAGGTGTTAGTTCAACAACGAACATAGGAAGTGTTAATGTACATCAAACTGTGAGACTACATATAAAGAAGCATGCAACTATAACTTTACTCGAGCAACTACCTTCTTGATGTTGAAGCTCGGAAGGTTCATCGGATCTTGCCAACTCCTCTTGTGGCAAGAGTGCTTTGGAAGTAGTGTCACGTGGCAAGGCAGGTTGGGAACTTGCCACTAAAGGAGTTGACAAATGAGTAACTCATGTAGATGTTGGTACTATGGACGAAGGTGTTGCAACAACTAGGGCTATCGTTGCTTGTTTGGTGCCAGTTCTTCGTTTGTATTTGGATTGTTTTGCAGCTGGTATAGCAGGCGATACTGTGTTCGTAAAATTATCCGGTGGACTTGTACCTTCTATTCCACTATCAGTACCAGAAGAATCTTCATAATTCTTCTGCTTCCTTATTTGTGTGTCCCGAGTACTAACCCCTACCATTATGTGTTCCATCCTCTTTCTCTTTGCCATGTCAAGTCAAGCCGACAAGAAAAAGTAATAAAAACTTAGTTCTTCAGAACAAATTTATGCATGATATAGACAAACTAAACTTTAATGTTAGACAACCGCATGATGGAGGATGTAATATGTACGAAAAATAGGACGACATGAGATAATTAGACCTATGATGTGTAAACTAAGCAGAAGGCATTTCAGTAAATTAGAATCAATGCAATGTAAGGTAGACACCATATGAAAGATGCTACAAATATCGCTCTGCCAAGTTAACAGTGTCTCTTCATAACTGGCATTTAAACAAATGTGCAGCAACACAAGAAATAAATCATATGCAAGATGCAAACAACATCACACTACCAAGTTAAAGGTCTCTTGTCATTAGTGCCATTGCATATTCACAACATTGCATATTCACACCTATGATGTGTAAACTAAGCAGAAGGCATGTCAACAAATTAGAAGCAATGAAAGCTAGACACCATATGCAATATGCAACAAATATCACTCTACCAAGTTAAAATTGTCTCATCATTACCACAATTTCAACAACTTAGTAGTACAAGCGAGAAAATAATGTGAGATGTAACCTATATCAGACTCCCAAGTTAAACGTGTCTTATGATAAGTGATTGTTGCAGGTTACACAACAGTAGTACTCTGATGTAAGAACATGGTATGATAGACAAGTATGGTATGTTCTACAAATAAGAACACGTGTCTTATTCACAAGTATAATGTGTAAAGTAAGCAGATCAAATTCAACAAAATTAGAAGCAATACAAGCTAGACATCATAGATAACATGCTATCACATATAACAGTGCCAAGTTAGAGGGAGCACCTGTGGTGGACTAGGCACTACCAGGAGAAACCTTATAGGTAGAACCTTAGCAGTAGCATGGGGTAAAAGCTCAGCGCTATTGCTATATAGCAGCAGCGTGGGTAGTTAAACAGTGCTATAGGTAGCTCTGTAGAAGTAGCGCTGGCCAGCCACCCCGCGCTGCTGCTAAGTGGCCCCAGCCTTAGCCCATCGGTCTACCCGTAGTAGTATTGAGGCCTGGGTAACCACCGCTACTGCTAAGCCTGTAGAAGTAGCACTTGCCTGAGATAGAGCCCTACCACTATGTGTGTACTATGCTAGTAGGTGGGCCCAACTTAGCAGCAGCACAGGGTACCTAGCCAGCGCTGCTACTAACCCAAGATTATCGTCTTCCATTCCGCACGGCCGACCCTCACTCTCCCTCTCCACCCTCTCTCCCCACGCACGCCGCCGTCGCCCACTGCTACCGGAAGAGATCGAGGTATCTCCTCCCTACCTCCTCCTCCTCCTCCCTCCACCTCTCTCCCTCCGTCCTTCCACCTCCCTCTCCCTCCCACCTCCTACTTCTCCATGTCTTGTCCGTCCTCCTCCTCCCTCTCCCTCCCTACCTCCCTCCTGCCTCCTCCCTCAACCTCCCTCCCTCCCTCCTGCCTCCTCCCTCCCGGTCACCTCCCTCCACTACTAGGGAAAAGCCTACAGGCAAATGCTTACTAGTAACGCGGGTTTATACCCCTCGCTACTGCTACATACTAGTAGCGCGGGTTTATAGCCCCCGCTACTACAAAGTTGATAGTAGTAGCACGGATTTATAACCCTAGCTACTACTAAGTGGTCTCTACCGTTCCCCCGGGACATGCCATAGTAGTAGCGAGGGGTATAAATCCGCACTACTACTATCAACTTAGTAGTAGCGCGGGTTTTTACCCCTCGCTACTACTAAGTACAAGGTAGGTGAAGTACCCATATCCTCGGTCGAATCCCTCCTTTCTCCCTCACTCTCCCCCCTCTCTCCATAGGCTCTCCCATGGTGCTCCTGCCCAAGCACACCTCCTCCTCCATGGTGCCCAGTGAGTTCACCTCCTCGCGTCACTGGCGTCCAGGAGCTCGCCCGTCTTCCCCCTTGCCTCTATGCCACAACGACGGAGCACCTCACCACTGGCAATAAGCCACTATGCGCCCTCCATATCCTTGCTTTCTCCCTTGTTTCTCTTTTTCCCTCTCCCTCTCCCTCCGAGTTGACTCACCTCCCATGCCCATGCCTGCGCAGGTCGTCAACATGGCCAACCAGGAGCTCTTTGCCTTGGCCGTGAAGAGGATCCTCACGCCGTCGTCTTGCTCTCCTCTGCGCTGGATCTAGTCCCTCTCCAACAGTCGTCGCTAGATCTGGTCTCCGCTACCTGTCCGCACATCCGGCGACCCATGTCTTCGCTGAATCGAACCATTGACACCATTAACAGCACAAACGAGGTCAAGATTATTTTTTGGTTTTTGAAATTAATAGTAGTAGCCCAGGTCATAGACACGCGCTAGATATCAGTTAGTAGTAGCGCATGTCGAAACCGCGCTACTACTAACACACATACTAGTAGCGCGGGATGCACCACACTACTACTAGTTAGGTACAATGCCGTAGTAGTAGAGGAGGCACCCGCACTACTACTAGCTATTCCGTTCTGGCGAATTTCAGGCACTTGATATGTCCTATTTTAGCAAAGGTCATGCCAAATTTTTCTGTGAATTTTAGCATGACTTGTGCTAGAATATGTAGGAAATATCGAGTGGCCAGGACTTGCTAGAAAGATAATTAAACGACATTTCGGGTTGACTTTAAGTCTATCGAGGCTCCATACATGACAGTCAAAAAATTAGCGAGGTCTCGTCCCACCATATATGAGAGAAGAAGAATGCTGACTATTGTAGTGGGGGTCGCTTCTCCTTCTTCTCCTTGTTCTAGACCATTGTTATGCACAAGGGGAAGGAAGAGTAGCGACCATCATGGACGGTCGAAAAATCAGTTACGGAGAGTGTCCACCATATATGGGAGAAGAAGAATCCCGACTATTGTCGTGAGGGGAGCTTCTTTTTCATTTGAACTAGCAAAGTGGCCCTCTCAAATGTGAGGGCATCATCATTAACATGACCTAAGTGATACTCATATTGCACTGTTCAGAAAAGTATGGTTCTATAGACAGATGAAATTTTATATTGAATGATATATAACCATAGAAATAATATCTTTAATCAGTTTTAACATGTGGATAAATGATGTATTAATTATAGAAACACACCATATCATGATCATATGCGTCATTTGCATGTCATATATCCAGGTTACCAACTTCCAAATGATGTTTATGCAAAATTATAGATGCCAATCGGTTATCGTCAAATATAATAAGGGTCACTCAGGATGAATGACCACATGATCTCATGCACAACTAAGAAGATGCATGAAATTGTCTTGTTAGTCCAAAACCTAATAATTATTGGTTGTAAAGATCAGTTGTGGTATGTGGGATATTTGGAGATTGGTTGTTTGTTTCCAAGTTAATCGGCTTGTTGGTAGACTTACGATTACTATCAACCACACTAAGGTTTATGCTCAAAGACCCGACAGTACATACTTTTTGTAGTAAAGTAGTATGATCCATGTATCAGGAGCATGTTCAATAGTCAAGACGACTATATACATACCCTTGCAGTCGCCATGTTTCTAAAAGGGACAAAATTAAGTTGTTATATAGTCGTTAGTGTCTTGCCAAGTATTAGAACCTTATATATAAAATTACGCAGCATCTGGAAGACATAGCGTGTGCACAGAAAGCATCTCGTGTGGCGCTGTAATAAGGAACACTTGTAAAGTCTAGATGGCATGCAATGTAGAAAACATAGTAGGGAACTAAAAAATGTACCTCATATTCAACTTCTATGGTGTATTCAACGGCCTTCCAATATAAGCCTATACAGATGTACCATCAATATAATCACACACTATATTTGTTAGACAGAGACAAAAAAAAGAATATGAGATAACAATTAAATAATTGATAGACTACATACAGATCTGCACTTGTGTGAAAATCAGGACCCGTTCTGCAAAAGGAGGCAAGAGAAAACCTAAATCATTCACTAAACAGCAGCTAGCATAATATCCACAATTTAGAACCATACATCATACATTATGTCAAGAAGTTGGTACAGAATATGATATCCAAGTTACTGAATCATTATTGTTTTTTTGGATTCACATTATCTCTAGCTTATTATTTTTGTTAGCCCGTGGGGTTGACTCCGGAAAATAGTTTGCTCAAGAGTTGAGGAAATCAAACCAAAAGAAGTTCAGAAACCTGCCTTGATATTTTTGAGATTTTTTCGTGACAGTAATTCTAGGCAATGAAGAGGAATGTGGTATGCATATAAATAAAACCACAGGTGAAATTCTTTGAGATCCTTTTACACATGCGACTCTATGCAGGGAAGAGAAAGGCTAGTGAAAACATATAAATTATGTGAGACCCACATATATTGTAGTTTCTCCTTGAAATCTGCCTCTCCTTTCTCTTTCTAAACACACTAAAACCACACCACACCACCAATTAGATAGCCGGAACAGCTGTGTGTATGACAATTTTTGTGTGATACTTATCTCTGGACCATATAGATTAAAAGGAGTTGAGGATGCAATGGTCCAGACAAATAGATCGTGCTGAAATTGGATGAAATCCATCGTATAGATAGCACCGGCCTGTGATGGTCACCGATTATGTTAACAAACGATGTATGGTTTATCAGAAACTATTATAATTGATTATACAAGCACTGCGATGCTACCTGTACTGAAACACATGTAACTACAGTTGAAGGATCTCAACAATATGGTCCAACAACGCACGGTAAATCTGTTTATTTTTCTGCCACAACAATGTGAAGAAAGTATACCTTCCAACTACTTTGTTATACCATGCTGAGGGCAAAGAGGCTGAGTCGACCTATTATCACCAGCCCGTTTATGGCAATACAAACATGAACACACTTATCAAGTCGAGGATGCAAACATTCATGAAGCTCTAAAACCATGTGTGCAAGGTGCGGCTAAATGTTAAGGGTAGGAATTAGGCTTGGAAATATGATGTCCGCACAATAACTGTCGTGACAATAGTCAGTTCTCATTAGCAATAACGTGATCCTCAATATGATGTCCGCACAAAGTTCGGAAATGGCAAAAGCAAGCATTTAATCCAAAGATTAAGCATATAAACTTAGAAATCAAAAATTTGTTGGTAGTGTAGGCAGTTCCAAATTTTGAAGAGATCACCCGATAGCCATAAACTCATGGTAGGCTAAATCTTAATTAATAATTGTACGTTTGCTGTAGAATATAAACATAAAAGCAACAGAAAGTATGAAACTTGTGAAGGCTAAACCGTATTGCTCTTAAATAAATCATACTTAAAAATAAATCTTTCAGAAGTTTATATATTTTAATAGAATATTATTTTTAATAACATCATAGCCAGATCTACAAAGGCTAATTTCGTGTGCCCAAAAAGTCATTATTTTTCAGGTTACGTTAAGGGAAACTAATACTATATTGCACTATCGTGATGCACATTGCTTGGGTATGAGGACGTTTCTCCTACTCTGCTTGCTCCGAAAACAAATTATAAGATCAATTTTGAGTAGTATATCTCACCTTAATAATGAAGGTAGCGCTCATGGCAAATTTGTTATCTGGCCCAAATGACATCGCAGTTGTAGAATACTTGGCGGGGTCTGTTGTTGGTCTTCTACGCCCATCTATGGTGCACATGTCAACGTAATATCTAGCAGTATGTTTTGCTCTCAAGGATGCGTTGTGACATGATCTGCAGACTGCCAACTGCACAAACTTAGACCGCTCCATTGCGATCGATTAGCAGCATGCCCTCACACACAAAGCTTCTCAATAGCAATATAGGCACGTACGGAGCATGGAAAGTTAGTCATGCCGGCTAATCAACATGCGGCCGGCCGGAAAGGCCAATTACCCACGCACCAATTGGAGACAGCAATAGTCGATTTTATAAATCATGAAACTCCACTACCTATGTGTTGGCAACGGGTTCATCAATCAAAGGGAAGCTGCATGGTGCTGCATCCGGACGCTAGCCAGACGGTGCCGAGGAGAAAATCCAGAGGGAGAGGATTTTGTTGCTGTTGTCTTCCCGATCGAGAAGGACGTAGATCGTACCAGCGTCCACCTCCTCAAGATATCCCTTGATGTTTTTTTTGAGCAAATCCCTTGTCGGCTGGAAGGCTGCGCCAACAAACCCAGGATCTGTGCGTGCGGAGGCCCTTCACCAAATTAATCTGTTTTTCCTTCTCAAACGCTAGATCTAACCCGTTAATTATTTAACTACAGATAGAGGTCCACCAAATCAATGGTTAGATATTTCTGATTATTGTGTGATTTTCTAGTAAATTTATCTTTTTCTGGTTAACTCATCAAGTATTTTTTATATATAAATAGATGTGCTACACATTTTGGTGTAATGCACTTTCAAATGAAATTAGGAGCTTCCATCACTGACGGTCGCAAATGTCAGAGAGGAAGAATCCTGATAGACCCATAGTCTACCCTTGATGAACAATAATGATCTAATTTAGTTATTGTAGTACATATATTGAATTTTTGAAGTTTAACCTTTGAATTATGAACATAGCAAATGTCTGACGATGACGATAGGATCCCTGAGTGCGACTACTACAACGACGATCAGAGTTTGTGCAACAGGCATCACCTAGAAGACGGTTGGCGCTTCAGTATTAAGCTCGACAAGACCTTCGATGTTGAAACAGTACGCAACGATGACAAGTCTTTTTTTGTAATTAAGCATGACTTCTGCTTCTTCAACGTGTAATTTCCATCTTTTACAATTCGACTAGTGCATCCCATGCCATGCAAGACGCTATGTCCTGGAGAAGCTGAATTTCGAAGATCATGAGAATATGGAGACAAAGATAGTTCACCACAGGACCCATCATGGTTATGCTTTTGCTGTCAAGATATACAATGCGGAGAGCTACTCCCATTTTGGTTGCTCAAATTGGGAAGCACTGTGCAAGGCATATGGTTTTCTGGAGGGTATGCATGTCACCTTTGACCTTGGTGATCCTGAATATGACATCGACGAAGATAATGTCGATGAAGAGAATACGATGAAGAGAATATCGACATTTGGGTCCTTGTTGATACGCTTCCACTTCAACCTCTATGTGAGTTTCTCAAACATATTTATTAAGTAATTCATATTGTTTTTATAATAATAGTTGACAACTTATATATTTTCATTGACAGCTTATTTCCATTCTTCAAAAAATATTCGGAAAATAGTAGACAAAACCTACTACACTGATGGTTCTCAACTAACTTACGAGGAGAAAGATCATCTTGTCTCCTTCATTATTGATGTTGAAACTTTTGATAATAATTATGAAACTCCTCCACATTATGGTCAATACGTGCCACTAGTCCACGTGTTGAACTACGACAACATCCACGGAAATGGCATGGTAAGATTTATTTATTATTATGACAAAAGTGCATATTTTGCATACATTCTTCTAATTAAAGCTAAACTACATTGCTAACTACGTTACTATTATGCTCTTCAACAGAAAATCCCGAAGAATTATGTGCCTCATCTGATGCATACGAAAGGTCACATGGATGTTGTGAGCTTACGACCAAGTCTGCCTATGGGTCACCGCTATTCATACAAGATTTCTCAAACAGACGAAGACCTCACAATAATAGAATGGAAAAAACTTATGAATGATCGTAGGGAGCTACTTGGAAGCAACATTATGCCAAGCCCGTGAATTGGAGACGGGATAATCTCCATTCTCCATAATGGAGAGTCAGGAGCTATGTTGTTTTATGCTATTTTACCTTAGAGAGGGGTAGCAGGTCCTAGCTAATACTCATGATCATGTACTAAGAACAATTAACTAGGATTAGTAGTACTTTTGATCTGCACCATCTTTCCTCTACTTGAATCTAATCCAAGTTCATTTCACCCACTGATATATATAATAACTCATCATGCTCATATAACAACTTAGCATCATGCATCATCATAATAATAACTCATCATCATTATCATAATAACAAGTCATACTCATCATCATCATAGTCATTTAACAACTTCTACACGTTAATAATAACAAGTCATACTCATCATCATCATGTTGACTCCACTACTAGCACTGAGTTATTATATCAGTGATCAAGTTTGGATTATTAGTACTTTCGATGTGCACCATGTTGCCTCCACTTGAATCTAGTCCACGTGCATTTCACCCACTAATATATAATAACTCATCATGGAAAATTTATACAGGAAAATATACAGGAAAATTTAGCGGTACAAATGCAGCGCTAATAAGCTACAGAAAAAATATACAGGAAAATTTAGCGGTAGCGCTGTTTATAAGAAACGCTACTGCTATTTACGGTTAGCAGTAGCACTGTTTATAGGGTGCTCTACTGCTAAGTAGGTATAGCAATAGCGCGGGAAAACCAATGCCACTGCTACAAGTTAGCTGTAGCGCTGTAGTGGTAGCGCTGGTACCCGTGCTACTGCTAGCACTATTTCCAGTGCTACTGCTAGGGTTATCCCTAATAGTGAGGGGAGAAATGATCATCATGAACACAGCTATGTTGAGTGTCTATGCATGTGTTGTTTTCCAAATCTTGTTAGGGGGATGGCGGAGTAGAATCTGTAGAGGCCCTCCGTTTCAGTTGGTCGGAAGGAGCACCACTATCCACTGCCTTGCTAATTTCCTTCCGCTTTATTGATTTTGCCTTGTCAAGTAAAACTGACAAGGAAAAGCAATAAAATTCACTCTTCAGAACTCAATCATGCATGATACTGAAAATAACTAGTTTGATGTAAGGCAAACACATGATACGAGGATGCACTACAAAAAAAGACACATCTGTGACATTTTGGGCCGAACGGAAAAAAATTCAGTCATACTTATGACACTTCTATGACGATAATTGTGAAAAACCCGGTATCATCATAGATGTGGTGAGCTCCTACTTCTATGACAAAAAATCATGACACAAAATGGGCTTTTTGTCCTGGGCGGGCCAGAGATGCAGCTACATGACATTCTTTGGGCCGTCCATGATGGAAAAAACCATGGTAGAAGCGAGGGCGGGGAAACTTTCGGGGAGTTCCCGGGTACGATGCGTGGTCGGGGGCCAAGCGATGCGCGTTTCTCTCGTACACATATGCGTGTGGGTGCGAGGCTTTGGGCTCTAACTGAACCCGAGCAAGGCTTTCGCCTAAGTGAACCCAAGCGATTGCACTGCAGGCTAGGGCGTTATTGAACCCAAGCGATCGAGCGATTCCTTCGCTACTGCTGCTAACTGAAGCCGATTGATGCTCCCTCTAGATGAAAAGTGAGCGGGGGTTGGATGAACAGTTCCCGGTGGTGGTTGGATGAACATGACCCCATGGTATTGCTGTTGGATGAACAGGAGCCCGATCGATAGATCCGGTTGGGCGTGGATGAAAAGGACCCCATGGAGGGAAGGTTGAACAATAGCCGGTGGAGGGCTGGTTGAACCATAGCCGATGGAGGGCTGGATGAACAGTAGCCCATGGAGGGGTGGTTGAACAGGACCCCATGGAGAGGGCTGGTTGAACAGTAGCCCGTGGAGGAGCGCACGGTGGAGGCTGGATGAACAGGAGCCCGTGGATGAAAAGTCACAGGTGGAGGCTGGAGGAGGTCGACGGTGGATGAACAGTAGCCCTTGGAGGCTGGAGGAGGTCGACGGTGGAGATGAACAGTATCCCGTGTAGTCCCGTTTTGCGGTACACCACAACCCTCCTGATGAACAGGACCCCGTTTTGACCGTAGCTCTCCAACACAAGTCCATTTCCTCTGTTTTGTGGTGCGCCACACCCCTCCCGATCAACAGGACCCCGTTTCGACCGTAGGAGGTCCAACAGAAGTCCGTTCCCTCCGTTTTGTGGTACGCCAGACCCCTCCCGATGAACAAGATCTCGTTTCGACCGTGGCCGGTCGAACCCAAGGCCGTTTCCTCCATTTTGTGGTACCAGGCCTATGTTCCTTCCAAGCCCTCCCAATGAACACGACAACGCATTCCGTTGAGACCCAGCCGGTTGGCTCCCCATGAACACGACGACGACGCAGTTTCTCCGTTCTGACCCAGCCATGTACACGAGCCATGGCCGTACGTATGCGCGAGTAGGCGTTCGAGACCCCGCCATATGTACGTACGTGGCCGTATTTTCTTTCACACTGGTCGATGTACATACGTGTACATGCTACGTGCGCGCCTCTACTACGACACGTGTGCGCCTCTACATCGACTAGTATGTATGTACACGTTCACAACCAGAATGACAACGCTACATACGCTTTGACCAGGTGGGTCCCAACTGTCAGGCACTTCCTTGCGTGCAAAGATGTAGTTGGTGGGTCCCAGCAGTTAGGGGGCAAACCAATTTTTTGCCCGTAATATGGACGCACTTCCTTGCGTGCGAAGTTGTAGCTGGTGGGTCCCAGCAGTCAGGGGGAAACGTTTTTTCACGAAATACGAAGGCCCGTCCAGTGGGTCCCTGCTGTCAGGTTTAGGAATAATTATTTTGTGCATAATAAGGAGGCACTTCCTTGCGGTTGTCGTGGACCCAACTGTCAGCTTCTCCACGTACAGTACACTTCCGATGGAAGTCATTTCTTGACCATGTTGACCACACCGCGCCGAGAGCACCTGGGTGGTGGATGACGGTGAGGCCTAGGAAGGGGACGATGCTGATCCGGTGAAGACGTGGCAGTGGAAGCCCGCATGGAGAGGAGTTCGAGGGTTCACTTGTTCGGCTGCGGCGTGAGGCTGCCGTCGCCACACAATAACAAGGGGTGTGGGCGAGTAGAGGGATGGCCTGGCCAGCGGTGGGAGTAGTAGGGGGCGGTGAGGCCTCCGCAGCATCACAGCCAGCCACGGGAGGCAGGAGCACACGGCACGACCGGCGCTACTATGGGCGGCTGGAGCAAGAAGACCAGAGGTTGAAGAAGCACTATGGCAGTTGGATGGACATCGTACGGTCACTGCAGCTGGAATCGTTTATATTGACTAAGTTGACAAAGCCCTTGGTATGCCTCAACTTAGTAGGCCCGCAGGTCAGCCTCCAAAACAGTGTGCCCTAGATGCCAGGGGGAGGAATCATTTTTTGGGCGGCTGAAGCAAGAATATCCGATTTTGAATTAGAAGCATGACATCCGGTTGATGGACATCCAATGGCCACTGCTGCTAGAACCATGTGTTGACTATAAGTTGACAAAGCCTTGCATACACGTCAACTTAGAAGGCCCACAAGTGTGTGGCAGAGAACATATAGCCCATTTGCGATTAGTAAGAGTGTACAGCCCATTTTTTAATTCTAATGGAATTTACTTCAGCCCATTTACAATTTGTTAAAAGTACAGCCCATTTTCTAGATAGGACAGCAATTAATAATTTCAACCAACCGCTCAAAACTGAATTCAAAAAAAATCCCACAGTTTGATGGGATCCGAAATATTTTTATCCGAAATTTCTAGTCAGATTAAATATATTTTCAAAATAAAGTTGTATTAAGTTAAAATCCAACAAAATATTGTGCGCGCAACAAGTAATGAAATTAAAATTTTCTAATTCCAAAAATAATATATTTTTTAAACTAATTACGCGTTTGGTGCATTTTTTTTAATTACTGCCCAGTTATTATAATTATATCCCATTTATTATTTTTGAAAGTCCATTTTCTTGTTAATCCTAATGCACACCTCCTAGGAAAGTTTGCAGCCCAGCGGGGCGGAGAATAACAAGTTGACCCGGATATTGTGTACAACTGTCGGCCTAGTTGCATTGCTGATGTTGAAAAAAAGGCATGTGTAGTACAGTACAACCTAACATGGCTACTCAGCCCACATTCAGCAACGCCGGAAAGGCCCAAACAAGGCTTCTGTACAACTTTTCGAAGTCACTAAGCTCAATTAATAACTTAAGGAAAAGGTTAGATTACAGTGGAACCTAATTGAAAATTGTCACGAGCAAAGAAATAATTCAATGGGTCCAACTTCTGCGCGCGCGTGTGTGTGTGTGTGTGTGTGTGTGTGTGTGTGTGAGAGAGAGAGAGAGAGAGAGAGAGAGACCCATCGGTCGATGCTCGTAAATACATCTTTCAGACATATGCATTGCTGATGCTCAGTAAAAACTTATATACGCTACAAAAAAAGACACATCCGTGACATTTTGGGCCAAACGAAAAAAAATTCTGTCATACTTATGACACTTCTATGACGATAATTGTGACAAAACCCGGTATCATCATAGATATGGTGGGCTCCTACTTCTATGACAAAAAATCATGACAGAAAAAGGGCTTTTCATCCTGGGCGGGCCGGAGACGCAGCTGCATAACATTCTTTGGGCCGTCTATGACGGAAAACACCGGGGTAGAAGCAAGGGCGAAGAAAATATCGGGGAGTTCCCGGTTTACGGTGGGTGGTCGGGGGCCGAGCAATGCACATTTCTCCCATACCATACGTGCGTGGGTGCGAGGCGTTGGGCTCTAACTGAACCCGAGCGAGGCATCGCCTAACTGCACTCGACTGATTGCACTTCAGGCTACGCGTTACTGAACCCGAGTGATCGAGCGATTCCTTCGCTACTTCTGCTAACTGAAGCCGATCGATGCTGCCTCTGGATGAACAGTGAGCGTTGCTAGGGGGTTTGGATGAACAGTTCCCGGTGGGGGTGGATGAACATGACCCCATGGTGTTGCCTCTGGATGAACATGACCCCGATCGATCGAGCCGGTTGGGGCTAGATGAACAGGACCCAGTGGAGGGCTGGATGAACAGGACAACCCCATGGAGGGCTGGATGAACAGGAGCCCGTGGAGGGGTGGTTGAACAGGAGCCCGTGGAGAGGGCTGGTTGAACAGTAGCCGGTGGAGTAGCGCGCAGTGGAGGCTGGATGAACAGGAGCAGGTGGAGGCTGGAGGAGGTCGACGGTGGATGAACAGTAGCCCGTGGAGGCTGGAGGAGGTTGACGGAGGAAATGAATAGTATCCCATAGAGTCCTGTTTTGCGGTACGCCACAACCCTCCCGATGAACAGGACCCCCGTTTCGACCGTAGCGCTCCAACACACATCCGTTTCCTCCATTTTGCGGTATGCCACACCCCTCCCGATCAATAGGACCCCGTTTCGACAGTAGGAGGTCCAACACAAGTCCGTTTCCTCCATTTTTCGGTACGCCAGACCCCTCCCGATGAACAGGATTGCGTTTCGAACGTGGCCGATCGAACACTAGGCTATTTCCTCTGTTCTGCAGTACGCCAGGACTCGTTTCCATCGGTTGTTCCGTCCAAGCCCTCCCGATGGACAGGACAACGCATTCCATTCCGACCCAGGCGGTTGGCTCCCCATGAACACGACGATGACGCAGTTTCTTTGTTCCGACCCAGTCATGTACATGAGCCCTGGCCATATGTATGCGTGAGTAGGCGTTCGAGACCCCGCCCGTATGTACGTACGTGGCCGTCTTTACTTTCTTGCACCCTGGCCGATGTACGTATGTGTATATTCTACGTGCGTGCCTCTACTACGACATGTGTGCGCCTCTACATCGTCCAGTATGTATGTACACGTTCGCGGCCAGAATGACAATGCTACGTACGCACTGACCAGGTGGGTACCGACCGTTCGCCACTTCCTTGCGTGCGAAGATGTAGCTGGTGGGTCCTAGCAGTCACGGGGCGAATCTTTTTTTTTGCCCGTAATATGGACGCACTTCCTTATGTGCAAAGATGTAGCTGGTAGGTCCCAGCAGTCAGGGGGAAACGGCTTTTTTGCGAAATATGGTGGCCCGTCCGGTGGGTCCCTGCTGTCACATGGAGGAATCATTATTTTCCGCATAATAAGGAGGCACTTCCTTGCTGCGGTCGTGGTCCCAACTGTCAGCCTCTGCACGTACAGTCCACGTCCGATGGAAGTCTTTCCTTGACCATGTTGACCACGCCGCAGCGTGAGAACCAGGGCGGTGGATGATGGTGAGGCCTAGGAAGGGGACGACGCGGAGCCGGGGAAGACGCGGCAGTGGATGCCCACGCGTAGAGGAGTATGAGGCTGCCATCGTCGCAGAATAACAGGGGGTGTGGGTGAGTAGAGGGATGGTCTGGCCAGCAGTAGGAGTAGTAGGGGGGTGAGGCCTCCGCAGCCTCACAGCCGGCCACCGGAGGCAGCAGCACGCGGCATGACCGGCGCTAGTTTGGGCGGCTGGAGCAAGAAGACCAGAGGTTGAAGAAGCTCTACGGCTGTTCGATGGACATCATACTGTCACTGGAGCTAGAATCGTTCATATTGACTAAGTTGACAAAGCCCTCCATCCCCGTCAACTTAGTAGGCCCACAAGTCAGCTTCCCACTAAGGTGGGTCCCAGCTAGCAGGGGGACTATTTATTTTTTTTGTGCGTAATAAGGAGGCACTTTCGGTGGGTCTGAGCTGACAGCGAGGGGAACATATTTTTCGCAAAATATGGTGGCCCGTCCGGTGGGTCCCAGCAGTCAGGGGGGAACGTTTTTTTGCAAAATACGGTGGCCCGTTTGGTGGGTCCCTGCTATCAGGTGGAGGAATAAATATTTTGCGCGTAATAAGGAGGCACTTCCTTGCGGCTGCCATGGACCCAGCTGTCAGCCTCTCCACATATAGTACTCTTCCGATGGAAGTCGGTCGTTGACCAAATTGACCACGCCGTGTTGAGAGCACCAGGGCTGTGGACGACGGCGAGGCCTAGGATGGGGACGACGCGGAGCCGGGGAAGCCACGGAAGTGGAAGCCCACGTGGAGAGTAATACAAGGGTTCACTGGTTCGGCTGCGGTGTGAGTTTGTCGTCGCCGCAGAATAACAGGGGGTGTGGGGGAGTAGAGGGATGCCCTGGCCAGCGATGGGAGTAGTAGGGGGCGGTGAGGCCTGTGCGGCAGCATAGCCGACAACGGGAGGCGGGAGCAGGCGGTCCCGTCGACGCTGGATTTGGTGGCTGGAGCAAGAAGATCAGAGATTGAAGAAACACGACGGCCGTTGGATTGAAATCCAATGTTTACGTCTGCTAGAATCGTTTGTTGACGTATATAATAACTAAAAAAATCTTGCATACGCGTCAACTTAATAGGCTCACAAGTCAGACCATTCCCTCTTTTTTTAATAATTTATATATAGCTCATTGCAACTTCTTATGCAATTTATTGCAGTCCGTTTGTTTTTTGTTGGCCAGGTCCAATTTCGCATATTTCTTTGGGTTCCAAACTATTTTCAATACCGAAATATCGAGCCAGATTTAAAGTTCTTTGAAGATATATTTAAATTAGGTTAATGCCCAGTGTAATAGGAATCTGAAAATGTGAAAAAAATCAGAAATTATAGAGTAATTGCAAATTTGTCATCTGTTTTTATATTTACAACCCATTTCATATTACTTTCAAGATTTGCTAGCGTCTTGAAAGTGTTGCAGCCCATCAGGGCGTAAAAGAATAAGTAGGCCTGGATTCGGTATTCTTCAGAAAAAATATACTGGGCTCATTTTCACAAAGAAAAAATAGCTGGGCTGGTCACATGGTGAACATAAAATATAAGCCTGGGCTAGACAGGCCACAGCCTAGTTCAAACCCTGCTCCGTCTCAACAATAACAAAAAAAAATGCTTGAGCAGCTACGTCCCAGGTGTCAGCCAATCTTGTGTTGTTCTCTTGTCTATTGACTATATGCGCTCACAATGTCGTGGGTCCCAGATGTCAGGAAAACACTAGGAGGAAGCATTTTATTTTTCCATACGCTGACATGGTGGGCCCCTACTATCATCCTCTCCACGTACTTCTGCCGATTCCTGTTGTTTGTTGACCAAGTTGACAACGCGAGAGGGCGGCGCCATGGTGAGCGCACGAAAGCACGTGGAGGACGATGGCGAGGCCTCAGACGTCGGTGTTAACAAGTTAGGAGATGATGGGGCGGTGATGCATGCGGTGAGGCGCAGCCAGCTGTGGACGATGGAAGCAGGCGGCCCCGCTGGCGCTGGTTTGGTTTTGGCAGCTGGAGGAAAATAGAACTGAAGAAACACGACAGACTTTAAAAGCAGCAGGAGTACTTAACAACCTTAACTGAAACCAGCAGGGGCACTTAACAACCATAGCTGAAAGCAGTATGAGTACTTATACAGGTTCAACCGTACAAAGCATGCCTCGAACAGTGCTACTTTGCCTACAGTTAACCAAGGGTGAGGCTGCCAAGCCCCAGGACAAGGCCCAGGCGGCACCCCACGCATCCACAACCTTCTGAAAGCGGCTTCATCTCGCAATGTGGTCAATAAACAAGATATTCGCTTTGGAGCCATGGAAAAGTAGGAGCATAATCTTCTGTCCTATTCTCCAAAGATGGACGGGCCTTCATTATTTGAGACCACCCATGAATAAGTATCTTTTCACCTCCAAGGGGAATGGACTAGGTCGACATAAACACCATGTTGTGACCAAGCGCAAGTCTGACCCGACCATGGTCAGGCATCTGTATAGGAACAATAGAACTGGGCAGTTTTTGTTTCAAGAAGATCACAGCTGTAAAATTGTGTATAAGCAATAGTTTATGAACAACATATATAACAAAAAACGTCTCGTACCATAAGTTTCTCAACACAGTTGGACCTGTTCAAAGAATGGAGCAGCGGAACACATATCCCACGTGGCCTTCCACCATTGAAACGCCCCACAAGGACCTCAAGACGATCAATAAAGTGTGGGAACTTGTAGATGTCGCCCAGTCAACTTTAGTGCCATTAGTCAAAGCCGAGTTATTACAGAATAACATACGAGCAGCCTGCTTACCTCTGAAAAAACCTACACATGCCACCAATTATAAGAAAATATTAGTTAGAAGTAGCATCTTTGTGAGAGATTCGTTGCTACTTCTAAAGTTAAATTGTGATTAGTTAGACAGAATAGGTGGATTAAGAAGTAATCGAGGCAACAAGCAAGAACCAGATACAAAACTAACATGGATGAACAATTGGAATGATGTCGGGGTGGAAGATCGAAGTGAAGATGGGACCAGGTTCTGCTATTTCCATCAACATTCGTGCGCCAACTTTCAGTCTGTAACACTTGAGAAAGTTTATCCAAGTTTGGCCATAAAAAAAGCAGCGATCTTCTTGGTTCATGAACTCAACTCGGAACTTATATACATGGCTTGTCTTCACTGTGACAATTAAACTGGTGTATTCAGTTATGGCAAGGCCGAGCATCTTGAGTACATGTGTTCTGGCAGAGCAAATAATGCACTGCAGGAAAAATAATATGAGAACACAATGTATTCCCTATCCAAATCTAGAAATAACTTCCTCATTCACGTCAGTGTTGACCATCATACTAGTAGTACCTTTTTTCCAAATATAGCAATCCAAATTTCCAAATTAGTCGACAACATGTTCAAAAAAATCCAACCCTCCCGGATAGAACAGAGGATTCTAGGAACATACTGTGCACATTTTAAAATCATGTGTTAGGATGAGAAGGAACAAGTGTGGCGTCTCGTCGAGGGCGCAGAAACCTGTAGGGTCCTCGCACTTTGGGCACTGCAAATGAAACACACTAGATTCAGTAGGAAGAAAAATGCATCAACGGCGGCGGCTGCCATCCTAGGATTACCCACGACCAAGGGACTTGGATTTATCGGGGATGGATGAAGAATTCGTACCTGGTTCTCCATGAGAAAACCCTATGAAATCGCCGAGAGGGGGTTTTCTCTGAACAAGAAGACAAGGGAGAAGGGGATTCAGTCATTCAGGCCCAGGGAAATATTGCCGCTTCGTCCGTCTAGCTTACTGCTAAAGCTAGAAAGGGGGGTTTGTGATTTGACGGCTCATTGGGCATTACTGCGGCGCTACGACCGGGGTGTGTCTACCGTGCAGTTGTGCATCTAATTTGTGCATATGTCACGTGGACCCCGTTGCCAGATGCCCCACATATCAGCGAAAGGAAGTAGAAAGACATGAGTAACTAGTTACACATAAATATATTTTTGACAGAGAGATACTCCCTCTGTAAAGAAATATACAAATCTTTTATATCACAACTTTATACATAAGAAAAATAAAGGGGAATATATATAACATATATAATTATAAAAAACAGAGTTGTTTTTAACACAGTATAGACGAGTTGGTGACGATGGTGTGCCTGCCATCCTGCAATATAGTCCGTCTGATTTATATCTGACGGATAGGAAGGAAACTATGGCAATTTTGCAAAAAGGTACCCACACACCTCTCCACATTTGCAAATAAGGCCTTCCCTCGTTCATCCTTTTCTCTCACAAGATAAAATACTCATACAAATGCATCTTGATGTTACGTGCAACACACGGGCATTATGGGGGTTCAGCTGAGAATATAATACTCAGACAGGCTCACGGTTCTGGACTTTGGGCCGCAGGCCCACCCTGCATGTTTGGGGGCCCATGTGTTCTACCTCAGTGCTTTTCATATTGCAAGCAATCGGTACGGTGCTGGTTTTAGATGCCGTTGCAAGGCGAATACACAAAATTGAATAAAGCACGACAGCTGTTGGAATGAAATCAAATGACAGTTCCTAACCAGCAATGAGAGTTGCAATTCTATCAATGATATACCATGTGATAAATAATACTGCCGTACTACTTATAAACACAGGACACTTGTTTCACCATGCTAGGTTATTACATCAAAATCTCTCGGAGGATAGATCAGTTCGGCAGTTGGGTGCTGCAACTGAAGAATTTCAAAGTTGATTTGGACCAGCCCTCCTTGCCAAGAAAGTTTGATTTTGACATCATCCCCTACCGCAAGATATGATTTAGATTTGAACCTTGACCATCCATTAGCATCAATCATCATGCGACCATCCTTTGTACTTATGGTATATTGAGTAGGTTCATTCACACCAAGGCAGCGCATGATAAGAGAAACTTGGCCGCGGTCGCCCGGATTGTTGAACGACTCCCTCGTTACTCTAGGAATTCTCTGTTTGCAAACAAGAAGACATACCCAAACAGTTAGATCAACATAGTGAATCATGTGAAACAACATGGAAAGAAAAAAGAACAAATCACTTGGGCGGCCAATGCTTACCAAGAAGGTGGACATGTCGGTTTTTGTAAGGACTTTGGTATATGAAGTGCGAACTACAGCGCAGTCTGTTGCCGGTGCAACTTCTCGTTCGATTGCTGCTGCACGAGACGGAGCAGATGCAAGTGCAAGTGTTGGTGCAGGCCCCGAAGCCGCTGCTGCTGCCGGAGATGGTGCTCCTTGTAGAGCGGGTGCCCGTATCGGAGCAGGTGCCGGTGTCGATGCCTGATCCTCCGGTAGATCAGCTTGATCCGCTAACGCAGTCGGTGCCCAATCCTCAGCTAGATCAGACTGAGCTGATGCTGTTGTCATTGCTAGAGCAACTGCCGGTACTCGATCCGTTGCTGAAGGTGGTACCGATGTGCAAGACAGCGGCGATCGTGACTGATCTGCTATGATGAACTTTCTAACTTGACTAGGATTCGTGACCGCCATCCAGTTTTCTTCTTCATTTCTTTTAAACGCGAGAAGGACTAATTGTGGCATTTTTGTCAAACCAAACTACAGTTCATCATTGGGATTCAGCTTGTACTCAGACAACAGACTGGTCCAATTTTTCCAGTAATATAACTGATGGATAGTGCCTTCGTTACTGACATGACATAAGAAGTAAAACCTGCAAAAATAGCCATCGTAGAGCAAACCAAATGGTTTATTTTGTGATGAATGTCACATGGCAAACCATGCATCATAAAATTGCAGGAAAAGAAAGAAAACATGACATTAAATCAATAAGATTTAGACAGTAAATCAATAAGATTTACTTGATGTGAGACGAGTGAATCCTTACCAGGAAATCACTATGTTGACGTACTAAACAGAAGATTGATCGTCCAACTACGGGTGGCATGCAGAGGCCCCGCCTACTGCCACTAGCAGGACAGTCCAAAGGTCGTGACAAATCGTATGGATCGAACATCCATGGGACTGGAAATCCTGGTGGGTGCGATAAACCCTGCAATGCATACAGATATTGGAGTGTAACCATAATTAATAAACCATCCTCACAAAAAAGATGGTATGGATACTTCAAAATATAAGGACTGAATTGAGTGGACAGACATTAACATAGACCGTTCTCAGGACTGACCAGACGGCAAAAGCGGCAGTACTAATAAACAATACAGGGTTCACGAACACAAATCAAGTACTGAATAATAGTACTTACTACAGACAAGCAAAGTTGCACTAATTAAACTCCGCAGACTATTTCTTGCCACCGACTTACGGGATGAACCCCGCATAAGTGACTAGGCCATGGACTTCGTGAGAGATCTCTACATGCACCATCACCATCTCGTCAACCTTGGAGAACCTAATAGAGTGGTCTTTCCACTCATAAACATGATGATGAAGACAGGCCGCATCAGATTTGTTGGGAAGCTATACAAGAACCACACCCTTTGTAATTGAAGGCACAGCCAGGAAATTGTTGTGGTCAAGTACAGCCTCGAGAACACACCTGACAAGAATGCTACAGGAAAACACTAGTTCAGGACACGTGGTGACAAGGACACATCATCTGGATAGATTAGCAGTAGAACTCATCCTCAGGTCTTCCAGTTCACATGGCATGACTTTGACAACTTCATCTCCACCGCGGACCTGGTTCTAATTCAAACAGAAAGCATATTTTATTACTACCTCCATTCAGAAATATAAGATGACGATATTATACTCCATATATGACTACATATACGCACATAAATGAGTGAACAAAGACACTAGAACATGTCTTCAAAGGCATGAGAGCAGATGGATTACTTGCAATAACCATAACACAAGTTACTGAGGCAAATATACCCTCTTCAAAGGTAACATTGATGTTCATAAAGTACTCCCTCCGTCCCAAAATTCTTGTCTTAGATTTGTCTAGATACGGATGTATCAAGATACATTCGTATCTAGACAAATCTAAGACAGGAAATTTGGCACAGAGGGAGTAGTTGAAAGTAATCTATAAGAAATCAGTGTCAACCTCTCGCATGTTTTGGTCAAAAGAGGAATTGAGAACCGTCATTTGGCACACAAAAATCACATGCAAGATCACCCAGAAAGTTGTACTACTAGTACTAGTACTAGTACTACGTGTTAGATGAAATAACACGATCAAGATCGAGAAAAAGATCGTAAAGAAGAGATATTACCTGGACTTGCTTAATGAGGGATCCCAGAGAGGGGGGCTTGGACAGGGCGATGGATTTGAGCTTGTCTGCAGTAGTCTCGGTGGGGTGCTTGCGCTTCTTCGTACCATGAGCCTCAAAGGTTTTGGCCAAAGCCATAGACATCACGTCGGCCGGTGCTCCAGTGTCCATCCAAGAGAGGAAGCTGAGAGAGAAGAGTGAAATGAGGAACGAGATGAGGGAGAAGCGAAGCGAGTGGGGGGTTTCTTCAAGAGAGGAAGCTGTGAGAGAAGAGTGGGGGGCTTCACTCATCCAACTTACTGCTGGAAAGGAGGGGGTTTTGTGATTTGACGGCTCATTGGTCATTACTACGACGCTTTGATCGGGGTAGTCTACCGTCACTCTACTACGGAGTAATTTAGTGCATGGCTGGTGGACCCCGATGCTGGCTGTCCCACACGTCGGCGAAAGTGAGTAATTTAGTGCCTTGCTGGAGGAGGATCCGCACGGTAGAGCGTGTCCACTATTTTTCTGAAGAAAAAAATGATTACAGCAAGCGTTTCCACTCTTACGACGGAGGAGTGCGAAACACGGCAGACACTTGAACATACACAGTGCTCCTACTACTAGGCATGTGCAACGTTTCATACGTCAGTACTACATAATCTTGTTGCTAGTGTAGTAAGATATGACGATAACAAATGATATTCTGCGCATGTCAACTATATGAATAGTAATGTAGTAACATAGTACCTCTTTTTTGACTGTCCAGTCGAGAATGAACGGTGTGATCAATGTTAACAGAACTAGGTCTACAGCGCACGGAGAGTACGGTGCTACAGTACTCCATGAAACATGAACCATATGAAGCACGAATAATGTTAGGCAGGGTGTATGAAGGGTGCATGGGATGGGAGCAAAAGTTCCCTTCTCGACCCACTTTTGGGTGTTTGGTAGAGTGCATGAAGGGTGCATGAGTCCACACTTGTAGGTTAACACAAATACAAGAAGAGGAAACAACTATATTGAGATGAGAATGCAACCAAACACACCCACACGCTTTGTGCTACAGTGACTGATCTGCACCGTCTAAGTTTGATCCAATGGTCATGTTTCGCCGAGACATGGACATGCCCATGCAGAGGGCGCCTAAACACCACCGACGTCCCTCTGCTTCTCGCGGCGCACGACGGTGGTGATGAAGGGTGCAACCGCCCGTAGAGCCCGCTCCCGGTCGACGGGAGCCAGCTCGTCAAAGACGGCGTCCAATGGCACAAATGGATTCTATTGACGGAGCCCTGAAAGGATTCGCCTGGCAATGACGAAGACAGCCCGCAACCCCTCCTTGTCTAGCTCCGCCCCCACAATCGCGCGGAGACGGCTCAGCTCCTTGGAGATATAGGTGAAGAAGGAGACTAGACAGAAAGCCGCAGCTCGTTGAAGTCGATCGGGTGGTCGAACGGGTTTAGCCCGACGGCAGCCATGGTCGCGCTGGCACGACGGTAGGCATCACGTAGCCGCAACATGTGCGTGGCAACTTGGTTCACCAAGTGGCTAAGGCAATCCTGGACCTCATCACGATCGGCCCACTCACGCTCCAGCCAGCTCCCCTGACGGCCTATCGTATCTCCCACTTTCTGCAGCAACGCCACCAACGCCTCGAGCATCTTTGTGGTGGATGCCAGCCGCTTTTGAAGCTCCGTGAACTCCCGCATATAACAGAGGAGCATGGCACTCCTCTCCTCCTTGAGCTCACGGAGATCCACGTCCTTGGCCCTGAGCTCCGCATCCTTGGCCTGGAGCTCCTGTGTCAGGTACCTCACCTCGGAGTCTGTGATCTGCTGCGCCGCCATGGCACCAGGTAGAAGCAATGGGGAGAGGAAGCAAAGGGGTGAAACGGCTGAAAGGCAATGCAATCTACGAGAAGGCGGAGGGAGCCAGCCGAGGAGCAGGGAATCTTTTGGTTTCCACCAAGGTAAAACACCGGTCGACGACTCCTCACATCAGGGAGCAGTGGGTTTTACAGGTGGAGTCATCATGACTAATTGCTGCAGCGCCTGCTCCCGTGAATCAAAAAATTAAAAATCCTGTCGCGCCTGCTCCTGTTAATCAAAAATTAAAAATCCTGCCGCACCCAAACACCAGAGAAACGCAGCGGTGGATATTTAAATTTACCTGCCGGCAAGTAGATAAAAAAAAGGGGTGAAAAAAATGTGGCAGCGGCCTAGCTAATCGATCGAACTAGCCCAACTAGCTAGCCTCCGTGCTTCAGTGATGTACTCGGCGGGAAAGGTGTTCTTTCGTGATTTGATGACTCATTTACTTGCTTCGGCGCTATGACCAAGGAGGACCCAGAAAACGTGCGGTAGGGCGTCCCACGTCAGGAAGAATATATGCGTGCACCACCCAGGAGGACCCCGAAACCGCGCGGTAGGGTGTGCCATGTCTCAGCATGGAGGAAAAATGTGTGTGTAAAAATATACTGTATGAGACATAGTACCTATGGTTCGATCTCGGGATGCAGCCAGTCGGTCGAGAACACCCCACTAGCCACACAACTTCATCATGCTAACGTGGCACGGAGGATAGGTGTGGTTAGCTCCATCTTGACCAGCCACAACATCTCTTGTTCTAGGCGATTCTTCTATTTTCCAAGCTTTTATTTAGTTGTAATAACCCCACGGAAAGCTAGCGCCGCTCTTCGTGTGTGCCCGTGCAAAGGTTAGATGATGGAGAGAATAGAGAGATCATAGACCTGGGACCCACCAGTAAGTGAGTCAACGGTCATGCACGTGTTGACGAGGCACTCCCTCTACTCTACTCAATGTAATAATGTATAAAATCAAGTTATGGGACAAAGCCAACAACCATTGTTGTTTCAGGCTATCGACTTATGCTTTGTAATCTCGGTTGCCAGTTCGAATCTTGTTTTTCAGATTTGTTAGTTTCAGGTCTAAATTTGATTAATGACAAGTGGGACCCCCGTGTGTTGTTTAGATATTTCAGTGTAGGATGGTTTTTTTGAACAAACACTTTGCGCGGTTAGACAAGTAACGGCACGAGTTACACATATTTTGCAAGTTTACGAACAAAAATGACAGCGGCGTAGAATATCACATCCACCCCGCAGCTTAGATGCTATGGTGATACAAGTTTTTACACCGTTGGAAGTGAGATCCAATGGCTTGGGAGTAGTCTTTGTAATTGTGCGCAATTTCCAAACTCTCCAAAGGTTTTTGCAAATAACACATTTAGGTCCTCGTGTGTGCCACTGCATCTTGGATCCAACAGCTCCCCGTTGCTCATATTAGGTGCTCCCTGTAGCTTAATTACCCGCTACGGTGATATGAGCATCGAGGTTGTATGATCAGTGATCAGATGGCACATGTGTAGTACTTGTACTTTCTGCGCAATTCCAAAATTCTCTCAGCCATTTATTGCAAAAACATTCAAACCTCCTACTGCGGGCCGTTAGATCTCCGTGAACTCGTATCACCATAGAATCTACGGTGCGAGAGCACCTCATATTCTCCCGTGCGAGAAAACATAAGGTGCTCTTGCAGCTTGGATGCTACGGTGACACGAGCTTTGAGGTTGTTTGATCTGAGATCCAATGGCATCTGAGCAGTCTTTGTTCTTGTAAGCAGTGGCCGAACTCTTTGGGTGCTTTTCTGCAAAAAACCATTTGAACCACCGAGGAGGTGTTGGGACACAAATCCAATGGCTTCGAAGAGCTTGTCTCACCAAATCATCTAAGGTGTGGTAGCACATGATATTCTTACATATAGGAGAATATGATGTCCTCCTTCATCTTAGATGCTACGGTGATACGAGCTTCGAGGTCACTGGATATGGGATCCAAGGGCATCTGAGTAGTTTTTGTACAAATTGTGTGCAATTCTCAAACTCATCAAGGTTTCCTGTAAAAATATTGAGACATCATGTGAGCTACTATATCTCAGATCTACAAGCTCCAAGCAACTTGTATCTAAGGTATGGGGGCACATGATATTCTCCCGGGGAGGAGGGGTGGGGGTGCACAACCAATCGGTGGTTGGGAGGGTGGGGACAAATATAATGTAAACAACCCTAAACAGAGCTTCACAATTTGATCTAAGGATGAGGGGTTGACCCCTGACAATCTTAGCTCCGCCTAAACACAACATTTGCATGTACTGTAGTACTAGACTTAATATTCATGTTTTAGTTTCATGTTCATTTTAAATATTGAATTGAGGACCATGCATGTATTACATTTTACTCCCTTCGTTCCTAAATATTAGTCTTTTTAGAGATTTCAAATGGACTGGCACATACGGATGTATATAGACATATTTTAGAGTGTAGATTCACTCATTTTGCTCCGTATGTAGTCACTAGTTGAAATCTCTAAAAGACTAATATTTAGGAACAGAAGGAGTATTTTTGAATTCGTGTCATACATGCATGGTTTGGAAAAATAGATGCACTATACTTATTGGATTGTTGTTGTGTTCGTGTGTGAGTCTCTCTCTGTCTGTGTGTGTGTGTGGTCATATGCTTGATACATACAAAGTTTTCTCACCTTCGAATTGTTCATCCTTTAAATTTGAATTTGCATTGAAAAACTTACTAGGGATACCACAAAATGTGAAATCCATGTTGAGATCACTATATCACAAACTCACTCTAATTCAACAACTCGTCATAAATCAATTACCACGTTGAGATTAGTATTTGCAAGGAAAATACGGGCATTGTAATACACATACATTCGTTTGACAATTTAAAAGGTCCCTTTCGTATTCTCGAATGGTAGAACCCAACGGTGTAGCAGCTAGACCTTGGCTTGTGTTGATCCTAAAAAAATTGAAAAAAAAACAGGCTCATGTCCTTCTGGTGGCGTGCGTGGTACACAAATTAGGCAACCCCAACCAGTCGAGCCTCCGTGTTTCATGTCGAAATATCTAGCGGCCAGAATTCCAGCCCTAGGAAATTCCTCTCATGTCCCCGGTCCATAATGAGTACGGATGAACAACGGAGGGATGCTTTAGTAACTAGACAACGTTACCTACCGTGCCGCGCACGGTTCAATTCCCTCGGTCGCCCCTCGCCAAGGTCACCCATCAACTGCATTGCCTAGTACTACTACTACACTAGGATGAGCACAGAATTGAACCCATTTGTTCGTGCCTAGTACTTGAGTTAAAATATCAGGGAATGCACTGGTATGGAGGGATTATCCTTTTAATCTGCATATATAACTTGTCTGATGTCTAATGAAGCAAAATGTTTGAGCAAATCCTTTCTTAAGAAATACAACAGGACATATGTATGGCTTGAAAATTTATTGCATGATGCAGGTTATGATATTGTTTCAAATCCTCGATCTTAAATTTCAGAAAATCCAAAAGTGACCATAAATTCTTGAAACTGAGCATGGTCACGTGATATGGCACAAATATTACTTTGTAATTTCTTTCTTCAATTTGAGACTAGCTGCTTATGACAAGTTGCACAAATGAGGAGCCAAGGTATTTTGGAACAAAGACATGTCATGTTAAGGCGAACGCTTTCACTATTCTAACCGTGGGCGTTTACGTGTCGCAACGAGTCTCGCTTCTCATCGAGAGGTGCGGTCCAAGCAAGCCTATGAGTCGATGGGAGGCGTGCGAGCAGACCGCTATGCCGGCTGACAGGGAGGCGTGCAAGAAGACCGCTATGCAGGCTCACCGGGAGGCGAGCCCTTTGACCCGGCTTCGCCGCCCACCTTCGTCCGAACTGCTCCCACTTTTAATGTCACCGGCGCCGCAGTTTAAAATCAACCCCGGACTACCCGGTATCGCTACAATCTTCTCTCTTCCTCTCCGATTCTCCTTTCGTCTACCTCTAACCAGCCTGACCTAAACATACGCCATGCCGCATCACGATGGTCTGCCCTTAGTATTCCAGTTTCCTGAGGAAGACACCCAGCTGGAGTCTCAAGAACATAAGGCACTTTGGGACAAGCTTGAACTGGCCTTGCGGGAAGACATCGCGCCTGTCCCTGCTCCCGTTCTGGCTCTCGTCGCCCCGACTATGCCAGCGCCCGTCCCCGTGGCATTGATGGGCTGGGAGCCGCACATTGTCATAGAGCTTGATGCCACGGGGTTCCACGAGGTCCCTGCCGACTTTCACGTGCCCGTGCACCTACTAGCGCATGCGCCTGCGCGTGCACTGACGCGCATGCCAATGCCGGTGCTCGTGCACCTGCTAGCGCATGCTCCTGCGCGTGCACTGACGTGCGCGCCCGTGCCGGTGCCCATGCACACAAATGTCTCCGCCACGCCGTTGACAGCGCGTGTCCCCGCGCGGGTGCCAGTGCCCCGCTCAGCGGCATGGATGGCCGCCGTCGACCGTTTCCTTGCACAAACGCCAGTCGCCTCCTCCCGCCAGTTGACTCGCTCCGAAGTCCAGAACATTTTTGCCTTCCTTGAAGCTAGGCCAACGTCCAGGAGTACGCCAACAACGGTGCAAGACGCCGCCATCGCTGTCGGTCGGTGGCCCGAGGACACACAGAGCACGGGAGAGGAGCCGCTTCCCACCGCAAGACGCCCCCAACGCCACCGCGTAATCTAAATTTTCCATGAAAAAAGTTCGGATTGCCATGCTTAAAATCCGAACGTTTATCATTTCCGTTTATTTTAGATTGATTGTCATATAATTTAAAGTTGGAGTCAGACTAAACGAAATATATGGTTTGATCGATTGAATGTTCTACTAGAGCCGTACCAAATTAAATATAAATGTCATCAAGCCACATGTATTCCTTGTCATCCAATGACCTAGACTGCTTCAATATCGAGCACTCAACACGTTTAGCGTGCAGTTAATTTCATGCCAAAAATAGTGCTAATCACATAATAACACGCAAATAATATTCGCATGCACTTAATATACTTCCAAATTAATGTGCATTGCACGTACACACTGACTTGTGCTGCTAGTACATGAAACTCGTGCCGTAACTTGTGAACGCGTCCAAATATGGTCAACGGCAACATCGCTCGCGAGTTCTTCGTGTTTTCCCGTGCGTCTAAACGCAGAAGGGGAGGAGAGAGAGAGCACACATGGAACCCACCAGTAAGTGAAGGCAAATAGTACTAAAAATAATATTACATGTTATCCATTAAATAGGTTGTGGTAATATAAAAACATTATGTGAACAAAGGGGGGTACAATAAATATTGTTGTTCTATGTATTTTGCCTATTGACGTGTGGCTTGAAGGCCCTGGTCGCATGTTCGATCCTCGCCCTTTGTTTTTTAATTTGTATATCGGTCCAAATTTGTTTCATGACATGTTGGCCCCTCGGTGTGTAGTTTGTAGCACTTTAATTTGTGGGTCGAAATTTGTTCCATTCCAAGTGGACTATCGGTGTGTAGTTTTGTAGATTATTTATAATAATTAAAGAGAACAACAGAGTTTTTTGCAATAGTACCATGGTGCGACGTTAAAGGCGAGAAAGGATTGTGAGAGAGTGATGACCGAGCTAGAGGGAAATCAACTAGGGGAGTTGCGGGGGTTGCAACGGTGTTTGGAGTAGTTGTGGGTCGAATGCTATGAAAATATAATCTAAACCGACCGGAATAAATGCCTACACAAATTAATCCAAGGTTGGAGTGCCCCTCGCAATGTAAATAGCTCCGTCTTTGCGAGTGATGGAGAGGTAGCTTCAATGCGTGGAAGATACGGTGTGAGAAAGCGAGGTCAATCGAGAGACATATAGATAGAGAGAAAAAGTGAGTGTGGTCCGACATTCATTGAACAGATATATATGCTCTGGAGAGATATTGTCCAATTGAGCTTTTGGTAAGGATGAGGGCTGTAAGATAGAGCTTGAGAGATGATCCAGTCATAGACGTGTAGATATATTTTGTGCGTGGGAGGAAGCAAGGTTAATCAATCACATAGGGTCGTCGTGCGATTGAAAGAGTGAGACAGGTTGGTGAGAGTGACCTAGATAGACAATGTGCGTGAGAGAGTATACAATGTGAATAGGTCGAATTGAGCTCAAACATGGTGATATATCGTTTTTGTCCGAGAAAGAGCAAGGTCAATCGAGACATACAAAGAGAGAGGGAGAGAGAGAGAGAGAGAGAGAGAGAGATTGAGCGAGTGTGGCCCGCCATGAGGTCGAAAGAGTGGGGGCGGCTTGGATGGACTGACCTAGATAGACAATCTGCATGAGAGAGCATAGAGTGTGTCGATCGAGGCCCGAACAGGGAGATATATTATTTGTGTGTGAAAGAAAACGAGGTTAAATGAGACTCAGATAAAGAGAGCGAGATTGAGCGAGTGTTGCCCGCTGAGGGAGTCCTAGATTAGGGGGGTCCTCCGACAGCCGGACTATATGCCTATGCCGGACTGTTGGACTGTGAAGATACAAGATTGAAGACTTTGTCCCGTGTCCGTGTGGGACTCTCATTTGCATGGAAGGCAAGCTTGGCAATTCGTATATGTAGATTTCCTTCTCTGTAACCGACTCTGTGTAACCATATTTATTCTTAATTACTATGCCATAGTTTCTTTATTGTATAGAGTAGGTTTGTTCTTAATTCCTACTAGTTACTGCCATCATTCGCTATCTGAAAACAAATCAGATGTAGTCGACCGGGCCGAAACATTCGCCTCTAACGGGCCTGGTTTTTAGCGGGCCATAATTGGGCCGGCCTGCATCTTTCTTGGGCCCGAATGATTGGGGCCTTCAAACTTTGCGCCGGGCCCACAACTTACACCGGCCTATATTAGTTGGGCCTTTTGTGGACCCAACGGTTAGTTTGGCCCAGGTAGCGTTGGTCCATTAACAGGCTGAATATTGTACTGGCTTGTTATGGCCCAGATGAAACCATGGGCCTTTAGCAGGCCGAAATGCATGTTGGGCCTCAGTTTTCACAAGTCGTCGACGGGCCTTCAGCAGGCTGAAATGTAGACCGGGCCTTTTTGGGCCCAGTTATATCACGGGCCGTTACCAGGTCGAAACATATCTCGGGCCTTAGTTGGCCCACTGATATCTGGGCCTTTAAGAGGACGAAAGCTTAGTACAGGCATCAACGGGCTGAATTATGCGACAGGCCTTTAATAGGCCCAAAGTCACGTTGGGTTTAACTGTTGCCACCTTTATCATGGGACATTAGTGGGCCTGATGTCCCGTCGGACCATATATGGCCCATGGGTAGCACGGGCCATTCCCAGGCCGAAATTCACACCGAGCTGAAACGGGCCCATGTCTACATCGGGCCTCTAACAGGCCGAAAGTCACTGGGCTGTAATTGGGCCCAAATATTTGGCGAACAATTAATGGGCAAGATTTGGCATCGGGCCGTAAATGGGCCCAAATATTCAGCGAACAATTAACGGGCCAGGTCTGGCTTCGGGTCGTAAATGGGCATTTATTAAGCAGGTCGTTATTGAGCTGGCCCAATAGTACCTGAGTAAGAACTACGGGCCTTTGACTGGGCCAATCTTTTTAACCTATATGGGCCTCTACTGGGCCTAGCCACGTACCGACGTATCATAGGCATGTCTCCTCCAATGGACGGGCGACATCTGGCCCACTAATGAGCTGACAGGTGTTCCCCTTGGCCAATCAAAATTTTACACATGGAAATTTCCCATTGGTCCCGGCTGTTAACGGGTTATCGAATCAAAAACTGGACCCGATAGCTTAACGGCATTCCGTTACGGTGGATGCCACGTGTCGGTCACCCTTGACGAAAGCACTTCTGTGACGCGCGATTTATCATCATGGAAGTGGACACTTCCGTGATGATATTTTTGGTAATGTCATGGAACACTTCTACGACAGCACATGTATGACTATCTTGATTCTATCTAAAATCATCATGGATGTACATACATGACAGAAAACATGACCTACTATGACAAACACGTATCATCACAGAGGTGTATTTTTTTGTAGCGACGGTTGACACAATCATATAGAACATCATAGCACACTGAACTTGCATACAAAAATTTCATGCAGGCGGCACAATCAGGATGTAAGCAGTGGATCGCTATGGGTAGGGCTATGTTGAAACCAGAGAACTCATACATAACGGTTCATCGTCTTTATCAATGACGGGGAAATATCTTGAATGTTGTGCAAAGAAAACAGACAGACAACATAATAGGTTCTGCTAGCACATTAAATTGACATACAACCCTTTCTAAAAAAAAGTGCAGGTACAAAATTAGAATAGGTCACAATCAAATGTACTGGCACATCAGTGCTTCACACCCATAGCTCGGATTTAACTAGTATCTGACAAGATTCGGTTGTTACCTCAAATTAAAGCACATCCAGGCAGCCATCCCTTCCTCTTCTCCCAAAGAAGCAGTGGCCTCCGCCGCACAATGGAGTAGGTGTCGGTGTCAAAACCGGCGGACCTCGGGTAGGGGGTCCCGAACTGTGCGTCTAGGCAGATGGTAACAGGAGACAAGTGACACGATGATTTTACCTAGGTTCGGGCCCTCTCGATGGAGGTAAAACCATACTCCTGCTTGATTAATATTGATGATATGAGTAGTACAAGAGTAGATCTACCACGAGATCAAAGAGGCTAAACCCTAGAAGCTAGCCTATGGTATGATTGCTGTTCATCCTACGAACTAAAACCCTTCGGTTTATATAGGCACCGAAGAGGCTTAGGGTTACACAGAGTCGGTTACAATGGTAGGAGATCTACACATCCGTATCGCCAAGCTTGCCTTCCGGTCCCATCCGGACACGGGACGAAGTCTTCAATCTTGTATCTTCATAGTCCAGGAGTCCGGCCAAAGGTGATAGTTCGGCTATCCGGACACCCCCTAATCCGGGACTCCCTCGGTAGCCCCCGAACCAGGCTTCAATGGCGATGAGTCCGGCGCATAGATTGTCTTCGGCATTGCAAGGCGGGTTCTTCTCCAAATCATGTGCACTTGTTGAATAGCGTCCGGCTTCTCGTAAATATTGCGCTCCTTGGCTTCCACGCCCAATAATGGCCATCTTCCACGTGTCGAAGGAATGCAAAAAGCCAGGGTGTTTTTACATTTACCCCCCTAGCTGCGCAAATGAGCTGCCTATAAAGGAGACGAGGATCTAGATCCGAATCACACCATCCTCCCTTCACGAGCATTCATCGGAGCGCATCTGATAGAAATCCATTCCATCATGGACAGTCGATGCGGCTCCTCCTCTCTCCTTCCTAGCCCTCAGCCTGGAGATTGGGGGAGATGCTCCGTCCCACACAGCGAGCTAGTGACGCTCCAAACCAAGGAATTTCTTCCCCCAGCCTTCATGGTTCCGGTTCGAGCCGGACTCGCCACCTATAAGGGCGGAAAGCAAGCGGAGAGCATCCCCAGTCCCTCCAATGGAGAGTGGGTATGCCTTGTCCCTTATTTGATAAGAGGGCTCGGATTTCCAATTCATCCGTTTCTCCTTGGGCTCCAGGAGTTCTACGGCCTCTAGTTGCATAACCTTACGCCTGCCTCCATCTTGCATATTGCGGGCTTCGTGGCCCTTTGCGAGCTGTTTTTGGGCATCGAGGCTCATTTTGCGTTGTGGAAGAAGCTGTTCTGCCTTGTGCCCCGTTCTCAAGAGGGGTCAATATATCAAGTGGGCGGAGCCGAACTATGGCGCATCGCCGGAACCGGATATCTATCCTGGAACCCCGAAGAAGGCGTCCGAAGACTGGCCTTCGGAATGGTTTTATATAGAAGATGTCCCCCTACCGGACCCTGTTCGGATCGGCCTCCCCGAGTTCAATAACGCTCCTTTGAAGAAACGCCTAAGTTGGCGTCCATGGAGCCCTCAGAAGGAAAATGACAGTGACGTCCTTTACCTGTTGAGCCGAATTAGGTTGTTAGCTCATTCCGGACTGACCATGATCGGGGTCATGGCCACATGCATTATGCGGGGGGTGCAGCCGCTCCAGTATAGAGGCCACCCCATGTGGGATTTCAACAAGGAGGATGATGCCACCCACCACGGCCGTAAGGGGCCGGGATCGGTCGCTGATCTGATGAAGATCCTTTCCGTATTGTACATGGGAGAAGAGGAGGAATTTCTCCGCGTCAATTCACAGGACGGATTTTCTATGCACAATCCTCCAAGCTGGGTAAGCGGACATTTATTTTTGCCTATCCAATCCATACTCCCATAGTCAAGTATCTCATTTTGTGATTTCGGTGCAGGAACTGCGTCGGGCCGTAAAGGATATAAACATCCTGCCTCCACAACCCGAGGATCCGGAACGGTTCCTCGATCCAACCTCCCAAGAGGATCCGGACATATCGGTGGAGCTGATCGATGGGGTATTTCACCAACTGAGCATCGATAATGCCTTGGTCTCCATTACGGCCGATTACCCCGGAATACTTCCTGCCTCGTAGGGAACTAAGACCGAAGTCCCAATACTTTGAAAATGACCCATCCGTGCTTGTTTTTTATCACCATATACCAATGGTGTTTCCCAGGGGAAGTCCTTGAGGCGGAAGGCCGAGCCTGCAATGGCTAGTAAACAAGGGACAACAAGGCCCAACACGCTGAAAAGAAGTGCAGTCCAGGTTGAAACGCTGGTGCAACGGTATGGTGTGTCATCTTACTCCCAGGTTTTATTCCCGGGAGGCATACTAACGCTCGTGCTTTTTCAGGAATAAGAGCGCTCGCCTGACTGTATCCGGAGAGGTTGCCAATCAATCCTCCGCTCGCCAGGCTCCAAAGCCAGGTCCAGAAGCGGAGGCGAACACGAGGCGTGCGTCGGATGCTCCTCTGACAGAGGATGCCGACAGGTTATCTGCCAGCAATTCTGAGGTGGAGTGTGCCATGAATCACAAGCATCGCCGGACAGTTATTCGTGACGCATGTTTCTCCCGAGAGGCATTGGATGCCTTCAATTCGGGAGATGCGCACCTCCGTGCCGCTCAAAATGGTCTAGCCAGAGCAACGGAGCAGTATGTAAAAGACATACGGGTGAGAAAATTTGACAGTTATATATGCCAGTAGCCCCCGAGACTTGAAATAGTTAGAATAACTGATTTAAGGATCATTTATTGTGTAGGATCTTACAGAAAAAGAATACCCAACTGTCCGAGGAGCTGGAGGAGTGCAAAGCCCAACTTGAGGCCGCACTAGCCGCAGCGGGGGAAGCCAAAGAGACCCCCTCTGGTAATATATGCTTCAAAAGATAAGTAATTAGTGAAGTGCGACGTGTGTATAAGTCTGACAATAATATTGCAGATGGCGCCGGGATAGATCCGGACAAGCAACAGCTCATGCGCCGGTTAAAGGCCGGCGAGAATGTGCTTATAAGGGTAAGGCAAGAGAAAAATAATCTCCAAGATGCCAACACCCAGCCGGGTGAGGAACTAAAGGATGTTCGTGCCTAGCTGTCTGACTCAGTTAAGGAGAATCGGCGGCTTCGACGCGGCATTTTTAGTAAGTGCTTGAACGAACTTTGAAAAATACTTCGGCGAGGAAGTCGACTAACAGAGGTATGTCTGTAGGTATGCTCACAGGCCGTCCTGCAGGGGAAATTCCCGGTTCTACGGGTGACCTTCTTCCCGAGCTCTTGCAACTACACGAACGAGTTCGGCAGGTGATGAAAGGCGTCGCCCAGGCCTTGTGGGCATCTGTCGCCCTGCCCGAAGGCCTTGGAGAGCTTGCAGAGACGCTTCAGGGAGCGCGGTGGCGCTTCCGATTATGGAAGATATTGGCCTGCCGTCAAGGCGCCAGGGAGGCCTGGGCCATGGTGAAGACGCGGTACACGAAGGCTGACCCAAACCACATGGCCGAGGTCAGACCTGTGGGGCCCGATGGGAAGGAGATCCCTGTGAGCTTAGTGTACGGCCAAGTAGAGTTGGCCGCAAAGTATTCCCAGCAGGACTGTAAACTAGACAGCCTATTAGATGGCATTGAAGAGGAATACAATCAGTCGAATTGACTATGTAATTTAAGATGACATGTAAAATGCCTTCTAGCCGGATTGTAGATCGTTTGTCATAGCGGACCTTTTCGCTTCAACCTCGGGACCCAATAGTCCGGAGTGTGTCCGAATACCCTCGCGGTTATATAAGAATCGGGGCATGCGTGGAGACCAGGTGTTGGAGTCATTAGTGCTTTATCAGACAAGTGCCCAACTAGTTATGTTATATTACATGGTTAGTAAGAAACATCTTCCAGGGAGAATAGTTCCGTTAGGGGTTCCTTTCCCTGGGAGGCATGCCCTAAAGTGCATGTCCGGACTACAAAAAAAGCAGAAAAACATCTGGGGGCAGATAAATAAATAGGTAAGAAATCGTCTTTTAGTTCACCGACCGAATATTCCCTTAAGAAAGCTAGCTTTCGGCTTCACCCAGTCTGAGGTACACATCCGGCTGACCCGGCAGAAACAATCGCAGAGGTGCTCCCTTTACCACCTAGCCAAACAATCGGGAATGTAGGGGTAAGCACAGGAGCCAGGCAACCCATCTTGGCCAAAACTTAAGTCATATCGATGCATATAATGGTGAATAAAAGGTACATGCGGAAGTGTGACACGTGTGTTGGGCATGAATCCCGTATAAATAAGCTTTTGTTAAAGAAGCCCCCAGGTATAATGAGCGCGGATGGCGCGTCAAGTGTGTGCGAACAAAGCGCGAACGAGCCTTCAAAGGTTGTAAGAGAAAAGGGGGAGAAGGGGAGAAATATAAGACAGCTACTGTATAAAATATAGACGGAGGAAGGAGACGAACTCAGAATCCGGAGCTAGGCGTAGAATCTTCGGAGACGGGCTGCGTTCCATGGGTTCGGCTCGAGTCGGTTATCCGATGCATTTCGTAGACGGTACGCTCCGCCGGTCAGGACTTGGTCGATGATGAAGGGACCTTCCCATTTGGGCTTGAGTTTGTCCTTTTTCTTGTCCGGCGGGCGTAGAACTAACTCGCCAACATTGTATGTTTTGGACCGTACTTCTCTGCTTTGATATCTTCGAGCCTGCTGTTGATAGAATGCGGAACGGGCTTTTGCCACGTCACGCTCCTCCTCCAAGGCGTCCAAACTGTCCTGCCGATCAAGCTCGGCTTCTCTTTCTTCGTACATGCGCACGCGAGGTGAGTCATGAATTATATCACAGAGCAAAACTGCCTCTGCACCGTATACCATAAAGAATGGTGTGAATCCGGTAGTGTGATTCAGCGTGGTTTGTAACCCCCAGAGTACGGAGTCGAGCTCCTCTACCTAGTGCGTGTTAGATTCCTTGAGGGACCGCACTAGTCTGGGTTTGATGCCGCTCATGATTAGACCATTTGCTCGCTCGACTTGACCGTTAGTTTGAGGGTGATAGACTGAAGCATAGTCGAGCTTGATGCCCATGTTTTTGCACCAGAGTTTGACCTTATCGGCCGTGAAGTTCGTGCCGTTATCAGTGATGATGCTGTGGGGGACGCCGTAACGGTGTACAACCCCTGATATGAAGTCTATCACTGGACATTGTAGGCTTTAGATCGTCGTACTATGCAGCGGGCCTCATTTTGGTCCTCGGGAAGTTCCTGCCTGGTTAGGTAGGCTGGGAATGGTTCCATCCACGGGGCGATGACTGCCATTATTACGTGGGCTGAGGGTGTTACTTCGTTGGCAGAACCACCAATTGCGTCAGAATGTTCGGTGTCGGGCAGTGCTGTTGGGTCCGGGTTGTTATTTCCGGACTCCCCCTCCCATAGTACGGATGGCTTAAACAGCCTCTCTAGGAAGATGTTGGGAGGGACGGCATCGCGCTTTGTGCCAATGCGTGCCAATACGTCTGCTGCCTGGTTGTTATCCCGGGCTATATGGTGAAATTCGAGCCCCTTGAACCGAGCTGACATTTTTAGGACGGCGTTGCGATAGGCTACCATTTTCGGATCCTTGGCATCGAAGTCTCCATTTCTTTGGGATATCGCGAGGTTCGAATCCCCGCGCACCTCTAGGCGTTGAATGCCCATGGAGACTACCATTCGGAGACCATGTAGAAGGGCCTCATATTCGGCTGCGTTGTTGGAGTCCGTATACATTATCTGGAGTACGTATTGAACTGTATCTCCAGTTGGGGACGTCAGAATGACGCCAGCCCCCAGACCAGCCAACATTTTGGAGCCGTCGAAGTGCATGATCCAGTTGGAATATGCGCCGTACTCTTTACGGAGTTCGGCTTCAGTCCATTCGGCGACGAAGTCAGCCAAAACTTGCGACTTAATAGCCCGTCGTGGCTTATAGGTTATGTCGAGCGGGAGGAGCTCAATGGCCCATTTGGCAATCCGGCCCGTCGCGTCGCGGTTGTTTATAATGTCGTTAAGAGGTACTTCGGAGGCTACTATTACCGAACACTCTTGAAAGTAGTGTCGCAGCTTCCGGGATGCCATAAACACCGCGTACGCTATCTTTTGATAATGCGGGTACCGTGACTTGCATGGAGTTAGGATAGTGGACACGTAGTAAACAGGTTTTTGAAGGGGGAACTTGTGTCCGTCTGTGTCTCGTTCGACAACGAGTACCACGCTTACAACTTGATGAGTTGCTGTGATATATAATAGCATTGGTTTGCCCATATTGGGCGCGGCCAGGACCGGGTTTGTTGCCAATATGGCTTTTATTTCTTCGAGTCCGACCGTGGCGGCATCCGTCCACCCGAAGTGTTCGGTGCGTCGGAGGAGGCGATAAAGGGGTAATGCCTTTTCTCCCAAACGGGAGATAAAGCGGCTTAGAGCCGCCACGCATCCAGTCAATTTTTGTATTTGTTTGAGGTCCTTTGGGATATCCAATTGTGACAGAGCTCGGATCTTGGCTGGGTTTGCTTCAATTCCTCTGCTGGATACGATGAAGCCCAAGAGCTTTCCGGCTGGTACGCCGAAAACGCATTTTTCGGGTTGAGCTTGATATCATATGTTCGGAGATTATCGAATGTGAGCCTCAAGTCGTCTACTAGAGTTTCGACATGCTTGGTTTTAACGACCACATCGTCTATGTATGCCTCCACTGTTTTGCCGATCTGGTTTGCCAGAGATGTCTGAATCATGCGCTGATATGTTGCGCCAGTGTTTTTGAGCCCGAAGGGCATTGTGTTGAAGCAGAATGGGCCGTATGGGGTGATGAATGCCGTTGCGGCTTGGTCGGGCTCTGCCATCTTAATTTGGTGGTAGCCGGAGTATGCGTCGAGGAAGCACAATGAATCGTGTCCTGCGGTAGCATTGATAATTTGATCGATGCGGGGGAGGGGGAAGGGATCCTTTGGGCAAGCCTTGTTAAGGTCCTTGAAATCGACACATAGGTGCTAGGATTTGTCTTTCTTTGGTAACATCACCAGGTTTGCTAGCCAGTCCGGATGTTTTATATCTCTGATGAATCCGGCCTCCAATAGTTTGGCTAGCTCCTCTCCCATGGCCTGTCTCTTGGGTTTGGAGAAACGCCGAAGAGCTTGTTTGACTGGCTTGAATCCTTTTAGGATGTTTAGGCTGTGCTCGGCCAGCCGACGTGGGATTCCTGGCATGTCTAAAGGGTGCCAGGCAAAAATGTCCCAATTTTCGCGTAGGAATTCTCGTAGTGCGGCGTCTACATCAGGGTTTAATTGTGCCCCGATGGAGGCCGTTTTTGTAGGGTCCGTTGGATGGACTTGTAATTTGACTATTTCGCCCGCCGGTTTAAAGGAGGTGGACTTGGATCTCTTATCGAGTATCACATCATCAATGTTCACCGTGGAGCGCAGCGCAGTGAGTTCTTCGGCCACTAAGGCTTCGGATAGTTCCTCAAGGGCCAGTGCGGTTGTCTTGTTTTCGGCGCGGAGTGCTATGTCCGGGTCACTAGCAAGAGTGATGATTCCATTGGCCCCGGGCATTTTGAGCTTCATGTACCCGTAATGGGGTATAGCTTGAAAAATTGTGAATTAGAGCGTGATATCCGTTGCTGAACGGGGCCACTTGGAACGTGACCTCCTTAGACCTATAATTATCTGGCGTGCCAAACACCACATCCAGTGTGATTTTTCCTGTACAGCATGCTTCCCGACTGGGGATTATTCCTCTAAAGGTTGTGCTGCTTCGCTCAATGCGGCTCCAGTCTATTTCCATTTTTCGGAGGGTTTCCTCGTAAATGAGGTTCAATCCGCTGCCACCGTCCATGAGTACCTTGGTAAGGCGAAAGCCGTCCACTATTGGACTGTGGACCAATGCGGCTGGTGCTCGGGCTGTTCAGAATTTAGGTTTGTCACTGGTATTAAAGGTAATAGACGTGTCACTCCATGGGTTTATTGTTGCTACTTCGTAGACTTCGGCAAGGCTACGGAGTATTCGTTTCTGCATATTATTTGATGCGAAAGTCTCGAAGACTGTTAATACCGTGGTATCCCTGGGCTGGTGCTCTGGAGTTAGAAGCTCTTCGCCACTTTTGGCCACCTGCCGTAGTATCCAACATGCTCTAAGGCTATGAGTTGGAGTGGCGCCCTCTGTACTATGAATTTTGCAGGGTCCATTGTGCCATCCCTCCAGTACGGTTCCATGCCCTATAGAGGGTTCTTGCTTTTTGGTATTTAACCTAGGTGCCTGGTGATGATGCACCCTTTTATTTCGGACTGGGGTTGTATTCAGGGCCGGATTGTCCCAAAAATTAATTTCAGTTTTCCAGGCGCTTTCCATCGCACAGTACCTTCGTACTATGGACGCCAAGTCAGCGAAGCGTGTAATTTCACGACGACTTACGGCGTTGAGGATTCCCTTGTCCGTGCAATTATTGCAGAAGAATGAAATTGTGTCCTCCTCGCGGCAATCATTTATCCTGTTGATGACCAGGAGGAATCTGGCCCAGTAATGGTGTACTGTTTCTGCGGGCTCTTGCCGGATTTGGGATAGATCGCTTATGTTTGGGTGGGTGGGTGGAATTAAATTCGGAACCCCGTCCAATATAAGACTCAGGGGCCAAGAAGTTTCCAAACTTGGAAGCTTGGGTTCTTGGATGTTGTCCAATGAATCTAGCCCGCTGCCTGACTTTAGGTTCAGGGCTTGAGTGACGTCCTCCCCTCTGCGGGAATCCGGCATGGAGGGATCGGGAATCCAGACATAGCTAGTCCTTAAAATAGAGGAAGGGTCGTTGTATTGTTCCTCAACCACAGCAACGTGGTGGGTAACCTGGGGAGAGTTGATCTCTCTCAGATCGTGTTTAGGCCCAATCTGATCGTAGTCTGTAGCGACTCACAGGGCGGCGATGCGATCCAAGATCTAGTTTAAGGAAGAGATCTCCATTGGATCTAACTGCTCGGCGGGTTCAGAGTTAACGTGAAGATTGCTTTCGATGACCCGAGAAGTCATCGTCGAAGCTGCGGCCGAACAGGCTGTCATAAGAAAACCGTCTAGCCGGAGAGTTTGGCCGATGGACAAAGCTCCTTTAGCGACACTGCCGTCTTTAAAGACGGGATGAGGCATCCTTCCTGATGGCGACGGCATAGAGGAACTCTCAATGAAAGCACCAATGTCGGTGTCAAAACCGGCGGATCTCGGGTAGGGGGTCCCGAACTGTGCGTCTAGGCTGATGGTAACAGGAGACAAGGGACACGATGTTTTTACCCAGGTTCGGGCCCTCTCGATGGAGGTAAAACCCTACTCCTGCTTGACTAATATTGATGATATGGGTAGTACAAGAGTAGATCTACCACGAGATCAGAGAGGCTAAACCTAGAAGCTAGCCTATGGTATGATTGTTGTTCGTCCTACAAACTAAAACCCTTCGGTTTATATAGGCACCGAAGAGGGTTCAGGTTACACAAAGTCGGTTATAATGGTAGCAGATCTACACATCCGTATCGCCAAGCTTGCCTTCCACGCCAAGGAAAGTTCCATCCGGACACGGGGCGAAGTCTTCAATCTTGTGTCTTCATAGTCCAGGAGTTCGGCCAAAGGTGATAGTTCGGCTATCCGGCCACCCCCTAATCCGGGACTCCCTCAGTAGGACATGTGCCATCCATCATTCCGAGCAACACAGGGGAAGTCTGACGTTGACTCCTGTAATGGACGTCATCGATGGACCCTGGCACCAGCGGCGGCGGCAGGACTTCGATTGATGGATTGACCACTTCTTCGACATGCCTGAACACTCGATACAGGTACATCCCTAATGTGGTTCGCGGTGGCCTTGGTGGCGACGAATAGTACAACCCCAGTTCTTGCACCGGTATCTCAACACAAATCACCTTCGGTATGGTGGACGGCTTCTTCATCCATGCCATAACCGACAGAGCCCTGCTGTCTAGAGGAACAAACATACTTACGAGCTCACCTCCAAGGTCATTGATAAGCTCATTCATGGACTCATTGTTCCAAGCACGTCGAGGCATGCCGTGGAAGGTAAGATTTGTTCAAAACTCAAGCTCAAAGGGCACCGAGCCCCATCCTGGGTGCCACCGAACAAAGCTCACCATCGCTCCATCTCAGAACAAACGCCGGGAAGATTCGGACACACGACTGCAGTCGAAAGTTGTCCGGAACCTGATGAAGAAATCAGGTGGTGGCGGATAGACTTCGACGAGCAAGTCACTTATTTGCATGTTGTGTGCAATTCCAAGAGCTTTGACAAGGTTGTTCGGCGATACGGGAGGCCGGTCGCCATTGATGGTTACCATCAGCACTTTGACGGCAAACTGGTCGTCAAGCGCCGCCATGCCACTGTTGAGCGACAGCATGCAGCGACTGAAGGCAAGACGGACCTCAGGATCTCTGGCTCGGAGCTCCACGTTGACCGGCGACATGATAGTGCGCTTGAGTACATGGAGTACAAGAGGGGGATTTGGGGGAACTGGAGTAGGAATTGATATTCAGAGGTGGGGGAGGGGCGGGAGATTGGGGATGAAAAGGTAGCATGAATTTCAAACACGCGCCAATATGCTCTCGGCGCACAAGCGCACGAAAACACTGGTGGCACCCACATGTCGGCCTAAGAGTCCTTATTCTTTCTTTCTTGGAGAGCCCGGCCTTCTTTTGAGGATCTTTTGAGAGCCTAGCCTGAGAGTCATAATTGACCTGTTTGGCATTGCGTTACTACTCGGCCCATATTCAACGACACCTCACTGGCCCAAACAAGTGTACATCATCGAAAAGACACTGAGCTGAAATTATAACTTGAAAAAAGGAGATATACTCTAAACACCGGAGAATGGTGACGCCCTCATTTAGCCCACCGATAGTTTGAGACAATAAACAGTTTGAAACAACGATATATACAACATTCAAACACTGACTAGCGACTACTACTGACATAAATATCAAGACATGATAATTCATAAGAAGTCTTGCTACACCACCAAAACGCACGCATCTGCAGCGCTCAGACTCTCGTGATCCAGACAAGAATGACATTCTAAACAAAAGGCAACTATTACATAGTAAGAGTGACATAGACGAGGATGACCAAATGACAAGGAATATGCATAACAAAAGAGAGAACTACCCATCTAGAACAAGCAGCAAAGACAACAAGTCATTCAAAGAGGGATGATCCAACACCATCATAATTTCCAGCCCCGCTTCAGCCACCAGTGATCCGGAGACACCAGTACTCCACCCTTCGAGGCAACAACCCAATTACCTGTCAACCTGAAGGCTTGAACCACATCACTACCTGTCGTAATTGAGACATCCAAGGATCAAAGTTAATCTGGATGCCTTTGTCATCCTCACCTTCTTTTGGCTGCAGGATGTATCGTTGACAATGAGGGGAGTTTGCTCCCGAACTCCTAGGGCTCGCCGTCTAGACATAGTTTTTCATAGCAAACAGAGCCTCTCTGCCATCAAGGTTCTTGCCAACGGTGATCTCCTGGTTAATCAGATAGTTGAGTCTGAGAAACAGAGAGTGTGAACCAAGGCTGTTTACCCGCCTCCAACTCAAAAATCCAGAAGGCCCCAACAAGCTGGTATCCTACTCATAGATGTAACAGCCACTATCCGGATACTCACGTATTTCACGGTGCTTGTATATAGTGGGGTTTTTGCAATATAACTTTTCCGGCTCATGTGTCCGAATGAACATCAGTCTTTTGCCGTCATCTGATCGAGTGAGGAACTAGTTGTGCTGCCCTGTTTTTGCAAAGGTGGTGTGATTACAAAGGGCAGTAACTGTAGGGACACTGCATCATATCAAAAAGGACAGGCATTGTTAATGTAAGATCATCATTGTTCAGAGTATGAGTAGGATAATGCAAGAAACAGCATTGATATGTCCTTGTTGGAACTGGGAGGAAAATACAGGGAAATGTATACTGGGTTCGAAAATATAGAAGTGCCATGCATGGTTATACTCATGTTATCTCGCAATCGATTCTTCACAGGAAACTTCCATGTCATGCATGTTATGTAATCATGTTCTATCCTCACAAACAAATCCTTCAAGGTAACTAACAGACCATGCATTGTTATATACTCGTTTTCTGTGGGCAAAATTTTTGTGAGGATATTATTCTAGCCATTGATTGCTGAAGGGCGAATATAGGTATGTACACATGGTAAGCATTACAGGATTTCACTACTTCCAAATATAGAGTTCTCCATATGCACATTTACTTCCCTAATGTATGGTGCATGTTTCTACATCATGAAAATGAGGAAACTAACATGTCCATTGATGCACACTCATATTTAGTAGTAGTATATATATTAATGTAAAATAAGGAGAATATCCATATATTCCTAACTGTTTGATTATTCAGGGGTACAAATTGGCTGTAATGACATGGCCACAATCGCATGAATTAACTCATTCCAAATATAGCTGATTTACAGCGTCTCTAATACATTGCCATAGTTCTACTCAAATTCTGCTCAAATAGGGATATGCAAATCATCACAAAAAGTTCAAATAGTGTCATGGTGTCATCATTAAAATGAGATGAAAACAACTTACACGCGCCGTCCCAGCAATACGTGATGTCATCTGCTTTGTTGATTGCGTAGATGATGCCATTGTGTTCAATAGCATCATAGAAGTGTGTATCAGCTTTGACGATGATCCACTGCGAGCTGAGTTGTCTCCAGCTACAAAAGGCACCGGCGTAAATATAGGCGAGTCCATGATCGAACAAGGCAATTAGCTTGAAGTCTGCGTAATTTGCATGTCATGTGGGCACTTGGGAGATTACAATATTCTGCAAAACAAGGTCCGTCCAACTGATGTGGTAATCTAGATGACTTGGACCGCGATGGTAAAACTCTATATAATCAAACGGAGGAAGGATAATTTCATGGGAGGTCTGGAAGTTCACGAGCACCAACTTTTTACCGTCTTCTCTGAAGGCAGCCATCCAGTGCGAGTTCGTGACGACCCAGTACATACCTGCCAAGAAGTTTCGGGCGATGGTGATCGGATCGAAGTCGAGGGAAATGATGTACGACGACCCACTAGACACATGCAAAGAAGTTTTGGCTAATGGAGATCGGATTGAAGTGGAGGGGCATCATGTACGCCTCCATATCATGGTAAAGCAAATCTCGCAAGTCCAGATAGTAGCAAGTAAGGTGTCTTGAAAATCTTAGGCCTCGCTTCGACAATGCCCGTGTGCATGTCCCTCAAGCATGAAGCCAGCCGCAGGGTGCTCAACATATCCATACACGAACAACAGAGGTCGAGGATGTCACTGGGGAGATTGCTCTAGTCGCGGCTCAAATGGATGCTACGTGGTTCGCGTTCGGCTATGGTGGAGTTTGGAAGGTGGGGGTTTTGGGGGGCTTGATTTACGCGGGAGAAAGTTGTTGGTGTTGGAGCGGCTAGTGAGGGAATAGTGGTACAGGGCGAGGCGAGCAAGGCGACGGTACATGGGGGCACAGTGAGATGGAGATGGAGATGGAGTGGTGCTATGGGAGGGGAGAGGGAGACAAGGCGAGGCATGCTAATGTGCTATACAGTGGCGGTGACAGACTACACAGTGCATAGGGTGAGGCTGACTTTGGTAACCCGAACACGCCGCCTGGACTAGTGTCAGGCGCAGGGTGTTGTCACTTCACTGAGAG
>NC_041393.1:661964885-661989584 GCF_002162155.2 Triticum dicoccoides
AAGAAGAAGAAGAAGAAGAAGAAGAAGAAGAAGAAGAAGAAGAAGAAGAAGAAGAAGAAGAAGAAGAAGAAGAAGAAGAAGAAGAAGAAGAAGAAGAAGAAGAAGAAGAAGAAGAAGAAGAAGAAGAAGAAGAAGAAGAAGAAGAAGAAGAAGAAGAAGAAGAAGAAGAAGAAGAAGAAGAAGAAGAAGAAGAAGAAGAAGAAAAGGCTGCACCAGCAGCAGGGCATTATGGATGGATGAACTATTTCCTCTCTTGTAAAAAAATTATTCCCTCTCAGTGTATACTGATATAGATGGACTATTTCGATGGTGTGCATGTCTTTGGAACAAGTAGTAGCGTGGGTCAGCTTGACTATAAGGAACTATTTATCCTCCTAGCTTTCTCTACTACTCCTTCAAGTGATCGGTATGCAATGCATGTGTCCGTAGACATGATAGCTTATCTATCGAAGTTCAACTACGGCGACCATCCTGTTTCATCCACTCCCACTTGTGATTCCCACGATGCCGCTGAGTCACTTTTTATAGCTCGGAAGGGGAGGCCGAAGGACTGGCTCAGCGCCCCCAAAGAGCCCGCTCAAATCAGGCTCATTAAAGTGGGAGCAGGCGAGGCCATCGACCGCCCTCCTCGCCCAATCGAAGGCGTGTGAGTATCGGCCCGCGCACGCCTTCCCATATTCCATGTGTCTACCACCTACCCTGTGCTGTGCATGCGGCATACATGGTGCAAGGGGCGGGCGTAGTGGGAAACATGGAACGACGGTTCCAAGGCAAAGAAAGTAAATGAGAAGCAGCCATGTGGTCTTAAAGGGACACGCAAGCCGCCTCTTTACTATTCATCGCAGGATGACGCAGGCTTGCTTCGGTCACCCCATGCACGATCCCCACGTCACACATTCAACATGCGTCGTGGGGAAGCGCAGCAGACGAAGGCATTACCGTGGTAAAAATCCGCCCCGCCTGCTCGCGCACCATTTTGGTCCTAGCCCAACAATGCGTCGCACTTATGTGTGGCCAAGGCCCGGGGGCTCCTGTCGGTGTACAAAAGTCGGGGCTCTCTCATGTACCCCTTTACTTGTGCACGGGCGGTCAGAGCCGCGCCCATGGCCACAATTAGCAGGGCAGAGGAGGGAAGCCGAAAGCCACAAGATAATCAAGACAACGCCAAGACTAGAGACGCAAAGAGCAAGAGGACGAGGTGGACTCCCCCGGCAAGACCCTTGCGGGGGCGGCCTTGACGGGGCAACTTACCCAAACACTAGTAGAGCGTGCAACCTTTGAGCTCAGGGGTTCCAACGCCATCGACCACATTGGAACCAAGGCTCGGGAGGCGCCTCCGTGGTGGCATACAGATCTTCGTGAAGATCATAAGCGTACAATATCAGATGAGGACCAGAAGACGATGATCCTCGGCAAGATCCTCGCCGAGGAAACCCACAAGACCTCCAACAAGATCCTTGCCGGGGACGACCACGGTGCCATGGCAAGACCCTTGTCGGGGCCCTTGCAAGACCCTTGTCGAGGACATCAGCAGATCCATAGTCAGACCCGCGTCTGCTAGGACTCCACCGCCGTTCCCAAGCAGCTGCCAGCCATCCAGCTAAGCAAGCACATTTGTGGCAACGTGTGGCCTCTGGACCAACTCAGCAAGCACCTGCGTGGTGGCATGCAGATCTTCATGATGACCCTGCCACCACACCAGCTCAGCAGCCTACCAGCCTACATGGCACAACACACCGCGCTGGCCTGGACGCATGTCGAAGCGAGGCGAAGCGGCGACAGCGGGAAGGGCACGTCGGCAGCGCATTAAATGCGTTTGTCCAACAGTGCCAGAGGATAGACTCAGCCACCGTATGCACTTTCCACCTCATGTGCGCCATTGTGGCATCCCCTTTTTCCTATAAAAGGAGGCCCGAGGCGTACTGGAGAGGGATTCGGCTCTTTTGAGCAAGTCACACACCATAGCTAGCTCATGACCATTCCAATATACACCAAAGCAGGACTAGGCTATTACGCATCCTCGCGGCCCGAACCTGGGTAAACGATCTTTGTGCTGGCTCTAAGACACGCTCTTTCCACAACCCCGCGCCCGCCGACCATAGTAGGGATTCCAGTGATCCCATAGGTGTCGTTCCCACCGACAGGGAGAATTAGGAAATAGACACGGAAGTAGTCTTTAGAATGCATTTACTACGTGATCAAACTCATCTTACCTACTCATCGAAGGAAATCCGAGTGCCGCTAAACGTCGGCATCTCAAGGGGCGTCAACTTGCAACTACGGCCATGCCGCACTGGAGAGACCCCCACGGAAACATCCTCGTGCGTTCCATGGAACATCAAGATGCATTTGTATGAGTAGTTTATCTTGTGAGAGAAACGGATGAACGAGGGAAGGCCTCTAGATATAGAGATAGAGACTACTACTACCAATGTGTTGGCCCGTGCGTTGCAGTGGATCCAAAGTAGTAGAATAATACTTGTTCACGTGCTTGAAATATAAACACTCTAGTTTTAATATACATGTGTCGGTAGACATGACAGCTTGTCCATGGAAGTTGAACCACGGCGACCAATATGTTTCTTGTTTCTACCATTGGCACACCCACATGTGATTCCCACGATGCCTCTCCAACCCATGGAACGACATCCCTCGACGTGGACATGGATCCTCTGACATGGCTATCACTGCCTTACCTTGCCTTTCCTTCGCAGACGGGTGGGACCTACGCTTGGGAGGACCCACATGTCAGTGACCCAATGGTAGGATTGTTGACGTCACGGGATCCTCATCCCCCCGGCGTGCGCCTCATCCCTCTCGGCCTCACCGCTCCTCTTCCTTTGTGTGCATGACATGTGGGCCAGCTGAACTGCGGCGACCATCAACTTTCTACCACAGCCATACCCAATTGGACGCAGTTTGCCTACTCCATTGTTGTGCTCCGATCCATACTCCCACATCATCAAATTTTCATCCAACGGCTGTGACACATTTCGTCCTGGGCATCAATCCTTAGTTGGAGTACTTTTGTACTACAGGTAGTACCCGCCGGTGTGGCCATCTACGCCTCATAACGCCCCGACGCCCAGTTGTGGCACCCTCGCCACGGCCACGCCACCATCGGCCAGCTCATCTCGAACAAGTGAGTCGCAAACCATGCCACCACCATGAGAATGACATGTGGGCCAGCCGCATTTAAGGTTTGCATGTCATTGACTCATAGGCCGGTGCACTAAGCCACTGAAGCTCGGTCCTGTGGGCCCTGAGAGGGAAATGTAACTCCTGCGGCAGGCCTTGTGGTTCTCCCGCAGTACGAGCTCGTGCCAAACCCAGAATTTGTTTCTTACTACTACCAACTAGTAAGGTACATGTGCATTGCATGCATGAGATTCTGGTGGTTTGTGCATTATGCTTAAGGTCATGTTTGGTTTGCAGCCTAAGGTTGCCACGCCTAAGCTTAGGCGTGCCACAATATCTTAGGCATGTGTTTGGTTCATTGCCACACTTGTGGGTTGCCACACTTTTCTAGCAACATGGTCCACATGTCATAGAATCAACTTCTTGCCAAATGTTGCCACACTTGTGGTGGCCATTTTGTTAGCCACACTTTTTTTGGCAGACACACTTTGCCTAAGCTTAGTTATGGCAAAGTTAGGGTTGTTTGGTTCCTAGCCACACCTTGCCACACTTTGCCACACCTAAACTTAGGCAAGTTTGACAAAGTTAGGTAGGTGTTTGGTTCGAGACACACCTAAGGCAAGAATTTTTTTTATGAGCAATGAACCCCACATGTCATAGACACAAAACGTGTGGCAAGATTCCCTTAGGCAAGCCAAAGTGTGGCTAACAAGCTGAGCAACTCAACTAAGGCAAGTGTGGCAAAAATCATGTGGCAATATATGGCAATGATAGTCACAATCCATATAGCCCCTTAGTCATGAACCAAATAGACCCTAAGTTCAACCATGGAGTCTTCTAGATTCTACATGTGGCAGAATCTGGTGGAATGTAGATGATATCCAACGGCCAGTAGTGCTCGGATTTGCCATCTTTGTACCGGCGGATTGGCTTCATCCAACAACCAACTTTCAAAGTTATTCACACACTATATAGGGGTATAGATGTTTGGTTTGCAGCCTAAGGTCACCACGCCTAAGCTTAGGCGTGCCACAATATCTTAGGCATGTGTTTAGTTCATTGCCACACTTGTGGCTTGCCACACTTTTCTAGCTACATGGTCCACACGTCATAGACTCAACTTCTTGCCAAATCTTGCCACACTTGTGGTGGCCATTTTGTTAGCCACACTTATTGTGGCAGACACACTTTGCCTAAGCTTAGTTGAGGCAAAGTTAGTCATGAACCAAACAGAAAGTTCAACCATGGAGTCTTCTAGATTGTACATGTGGCAGAATCTTGTGGAATGTAGATGATATCTAACGGCCAGTAGTGCTCGGACTTGCCATCTTTGTACCGTCGGATTGGCTTCATCCAGCGACCAACTTTCAAAGTTATTCACACACTATATGGGGGTATAGATGTTTGGTTTGCAGCCTTAAGTTCAACCATGGAATCTTCTAGATTCTACATGTGGCATAATGTGGTGGAATGTAGATGATGTCCAATGGCCAGTAGTGCTCGGATTTGCTATCTTTGTACCGTCGGATTGGCTTCATCCAACGACCAACTTTCAAAGTTATTCACACACTATGTAGGGGGTATAGATATAGATGTGTCGGCCCGTGCGTTGCAATGGATCCAAAGTATATCTATTTAGTGGAGTGCACTCTAAACACATTATCTATTTATTTTTCTCTAACCTTTCGTAGGCATGAAACCAAGCCACATAAGCTTCATGGGTGCCCCCCACATCATATTGTTCATACTACGTTGACTGAAAAAAAGATAAATCACCCAAAACAAGATCTTCCCATTTTTTGTTCCTACGATGTTGTGTCGTGCACGTACCTAGTTGTATAGTGGTAGTACTAGTTGTATAGTACAAACTTGGTACTAGTAGGAGTAGTAGTACGGAATGCTCCTACTCTATCAACAAGCTCCATTTGACACCAAATTCCTTGGCTTCCGTGCTACAGCTAGATCTTCCCCTCATTTCTGTTTTCCAACCCGGCGGCGGGCGGGATGTGGTTTGCCAATAGTCAGTTTGCTCAACGATGGTCCCACATGAAAGTGAAAATGCTAGGCAACACGCCTTCCCTAAGCTATGTGTCGTGCCGGATGGGCCGTGGAGTACTCCCGATTCCCGGGCGTGTGGGGGTGCGACGCGAACGCGGCAGGCCTTTTCCTTTTACTAGCAATGTGCCCGTGCATTGTGACGGATCCAAAGTAGTAGAATAGTAGTACTTGTTCACAAACTTGAAAGAAATCACTCTTGTTTTGATATACTCCTAATATATTACTTTTCAGTCCAAATATATTTCTCGGGCTATTTTGATGTGGTTCCTTTCAAGATAATACGGGGTTTTCTGCAAATTGGAGCAGAGAAGTGGGATATTGTTGCAAAAATGCATCAACTTACCTCACAGCCGTTAGATGCAGATCTAATGGTCAGAAACGACAGATGGCAGACACACCACCATCACCAACTGAGTCTTTTATAGGAGTAGGAGTAGAGAAACATGTATAAATTGTAACATTTCGTTCTGCTCCTTGGCACGATCGATAGATAGAAATAATGATTGGAAATGCTAGGGCGGGGCTATTTCCGCCAAATATGCAGGTTACGTAATAGCTAGGTTGGCGCATCGTCGGTTTGGTCATGTGCGGTCCAACATGTTCTACTTTTTCTAGCAAGATGCCCGCGTGTTGCATGAAGTTGATGGAAAAGGTAAGCACAACTTATAAGCTAACGGATGGAGTACTACTTAAAGTGATGCATATAATTAAGCAAAGGGGATCGCACATGTCGATATTGACTGGAACGAGAATGCAACAACACAATAAGAATTAAGGCCATGATGATGCGATCATAGTGGTGGTTATAGGAGGCAAGAATAAAATGCATCCATCAACGTATGATCTCCTCCTCCTCAACTTAGTGCGCCGGGCCACCGACCAGTGGCTAAGGAGCGGTGGCTTTTGTGGCGAGGTCAAGGTGCTTCTCGGCAAAGGTATCCAAGGCTTCCAGCCGGTTGAGGAAGGCCAACATCATAGCGTCCTCACTGGCCTTGTAGATACCTAGGTACATGATTTTCTCGTACGTGTGGATGTGTAGGTCAACGAATTCTTGCAGGGGAAGGTCCCTCGCAGCGAGCGCGACATCCAGGTGGACATTCTTCATGGCGTCGGCGGGCAATCGCAGGGCCACCAGTGCTTGAAAGAGGTTCCGGCCCTGGAGGCCGATCAGGGTGGCAGGCAATGAGAAGCCCGGGTGCGCGGGCAGGAGGAGTACGGTGATGTCGTCCGCGAGCTTCTTGAGGACGGTGAACTTGTTGGTGGTGGCAATGATCATCTGGTCCAACTGAGAGTCATAGTTGGCGTCGATGGCGGCCATCCACCATCCGGTCTCCAACACCGTCCAGAGATGATCCTTGGCGCCATGCCGCAGGCCGGCGTCGTGGACCATCTTGCACAGCCGCTGGCCGCTCGCGCGCATCGCTGCCATGGGTCTGGAGTGAGCACTTTTGCGCTTAGCGTAGGTTCTTAGGCAAATGCTTAGGTGTGTACGATGTGGTAGATGCATTGGAATGGAGGGGCACCTTTATATGAGGGCAAACTGTGTTGCAATCATGTCGTGCAACCTCTTTTCCCGGTCCTCCTCCCATTACTTCCCTCATGCATTAATTGAAGGAGGATGCATTGGCCGTTCAACATTTTGGGAACCGCTACTCCCTCCCTCGTCTGCATTAAAGCTGTATCGGGAACTACGTCGCCCGCTGTCAAATCGAATAGTACTGCACTGCCAGCTGCATGCCCGGCTGAACACGCCTCCTCGCCTCCATCAAACCTCTCCATTAAACCCGCATGCAAACCGAGAAACCTACTCTGGCCACACATCCGTTCATGAGTGGGCCGGATTTAAACGCAACACCGATTGAGCTCCTCCCGTCCGCCCTCAGTTTAAACAAGGCCAGACACCGGCCAAGCTCCTCCGCCCTCTATTAAAATGAGGCCAGACAGACAGCGGGCAAGAATCGCACCCCTCCGCCGCTCCCCCATCTCCTCCTTCACCATTTTCTCCACTCTTCCGATGGCTTTCGAGGAGCCGTTCTCCGTCATACTACCCGGCTGGGTGGCCCTCCGAGCCCTCCGGATATGGGCGAGGCCGCTCGGTGCTTCACCAACCTTGCTTGGCCCGACGGAGCCAGTTACTGCCCCAAGCAGGCGCGTGGTTCAGCAACTCGCCACTCCAGTTCAGCTTGATGAGGAGTAGTGAGTTGCTCCACGCCGGCACTGCGGCGAGCACGCCGGTACGGGCGTCATCATTGTCGCATCATACGGCGCCACCAGTGTCTACGGTGGCCGCGCCTCCCGTGTCTGTGGGCGCGCCTCCCGTGTCTGTGGCCGTGCCTCCCGTGCTTGCGGTAGTGCCATGCAGGAAGAGACAGAAGCCGGGTGCGTGGAGAGCAACGAGTCGGTGGTCAGCTTCTCCGTGTCCACCGCCATCATCAAGGAGAAGTAGAACATGGGAGGCCACCGCCATGTGGGTCCCATGAAGGCCACCGCCAAGGCGACGACTGCCCATTCAGGTGGTTTCTATGCTGCTTCATCTCTTCCGAGGACCTTCGTCGACCCCGCAAGTGTCTGCCGGACATGAGGAAGACAAAGGGATCCGCGGGCGGCCATTTAGATTATGTACTCCCTCTCCAGCTGGCGGGAAATATTTGTTCTAAGAATGGATAAATTGTATGTATCTATAACTAAAATAAGTCTAGATACATCCATTTCTAAGACAAGTATTTCCGGATGGATGGAGTATTAATTATACCAAGAGAGCCGGATTAGCACTGCTTAGTTCGTTTAAATGTAATGAAATCCGTCATGTTTATATGAAGATCTGGCTTTTTTATATGAAATCCTTCATGCTTATATGAAATTAGTTCATGTTTGCACGAATTTCATCTGGTTGGTTAGACTTGTGAAAATGTATGCCGATGGCGTTTGATGTCGTCCTCTGCGGAAGGAAGCGGGAGGAAATTTGCCGGCTGCCGTTGGAGATGCTCTTATGCTGGAAATAATAGAGTGACATCCAATCCATTTGAGTTAATTGCGTGTATGATTGTCCCTCTATAAAAAGTTAGTTGCATGTATAGTGTACACGTGACTTGCAGGGTGGCTACAGCTTCGTACAAAAAGTTAAAAAGAAACAAGTCCATCCTTAATCTTGTATTCTAAGTACTATGTGTGTTCCACTGTTAGTACAGTAGCGAAAGAAGTATATATTAAATAAGTAATATATAATATAAAAATCTAAAGTTAAAGACAGAATTCGAACTCAGGTCATCGCGTTGCGAGCATCCGATGCTAACCAGTGCAGCATATTTTTGTTGTAGACCATGCTAGAGATGTATCTCCATATCCACTCTTATACACCATCCATTCCTAAATATTTGTCTTTTTCAAATTTCAAATGGACTACCACATACGGATGTGTATGTAGACATATTTTAGAGTGCAGATTCACTCATTTTGCTCTGTATCTAGTCACTTGTTGAAATCTCTAAAAAGATAAATGTTTAGGAACGGAGGGAGTAGAAAACAGAGTTGGTGATGATGTTGTGCGTGCCATCCTGCAATATAGGTCGTCAGATTTATATCTAATGGATAGCAAGGAAACTATGGAAATTTTGCAAAAATATACCCACACCCCTCTCCACGTTCACAAATAAGACCTTCCCTCGTTCATCCTTTTCTCTCACAAGATAAACTACTCATGCAAATGCATCTTGATGTTCCGTGCAACGCACGGGCATCTAGCTAGTTTCTTTTAAAATAGTTACTGCGATAATTGGTTGAAGTGATATATTTTATGTCTGCCCCGAATGATTTCAGATTCACTAGTAGTAACAAAGGAAAGGTTTCCTTGTCAATTAACAGCAAACAGGGTGAAAACTATCACATGAGGCCAGTAAAAATGAGGCACACTGGGTTCAGCATCATCGTCACTAAATTGTGCACGCGCGAGAAGTCTACATATCGAGGGGGCTACTGAGCGAGGCACACAGACACAATGTTTGAGAGAGAAACCAATTGACAGATTACGATCAGATCGAGTTTTCACCCTTCTGCTATCATTGTTGGGGTGGGGGGAGGGGGAGAGAAAGATGTATCAAGAGTGTGCGCGGTAGGCACAGAGGCACAACGAGCGAGTGTGTGTGTATGTGTGTGTTTGAAAGAGGAGTGGATAGATTACTACAAGATCGAGGTGCCACCCTACTCCTTCGGTGTCAGGTAGTGTGTGTGTGTGTGTTTGAGAGAGAAGCCAGCCGATCGATTAGTATCAATATCGAGGTGTCACCCTACTCCTTCGGTGTTGGGAAGTGTGTGTGGGGGGTGTGGGTGTTCCTGCCATCCTGCAATATAGGCCATCCGATTTATATCCGACGGATAGGAAGGAAACTATGGCAATTTTGCAAAAAGATACCCACACCCCTCTCCACATTTGCAAATAAGGCATTCCCTCGTTCATCCTTTTCTCCCACAAGATAAACTACTCATACAAATGCATCTTGATGTTCCGTGCAACGCATGGGCATCTTGCTAGTAGGGTGAAGGAGTTTGTGTGACACATATCTAGCTATATTAAGGGATAGGTAGATAGCATGTGTGCGAGGCATACTTAAAGCATCATGAAGATAAACAAATGGTGTGCATGCAAGTGCCGAAAAAATGAAGCAAGAAACAATGTGTACCCGCGCGCAGGTGTGTGTGTGTGTGTGTGTGTGTGTGTGTGTGTGTGTGTGTGTGTGTGTTTGTGTGTGTGTGTGTGAGAGAGAGAGAGAGGAATCTCAAAACACAAGGTGCTCTGCTGGAATCCCATTGTATGTATTCATATGGTTCCGGAACTCGAGTTAACCTTAGGCATATGTGTGAGAGACATAATTATTCTTTGAGACATTAGTGGCTGTGGGTGGGTGGAATTAAAGGGGTGGGCGTGTTCGACAGGGAGAGTGTGTGTGTTTCTGTGTGAGAGACTTATAGGATGGGGTAGAAAGACAAATTCTAACCTTGACGGAGGGAGAGAAATACATGAAGTGCACGTGTGTGATTCCGATGCCCATAGGGAAATGAGATATGTATGCGTGTGAGAGAGATTGCACAATTCATTCACGTATCACTATCTAGCGATCATGGACGTGCATCGCTTGAACATAAATCAATATCTACTTCGTATCATGGCCAAACGCTATAAAGATTGGACACTCACATATCACGTTTTTTTCTATCTGAATAAACCTTTTCAGTTGTGCATGCCAAAGTTATAGTGATGTTTCTTCAAACACCCAATGTAGCTATCATGTACATGCACCATGCTTACTCTTGCATTCAAATTCATTAGTCTTGGATGATTTAATGTTCTATTATGATGTAATATATGTAATATTCATATATGAATTCAACGAGTACGCAATTTATGAAATGGAGGCTATATAATCATATGAGGTAACACTTTCAAGTAGCGGACTACAATATCCATTTGTTTTTGTGCGCCTCTACACTAACACATCAATGCATTATGTTTAAAGTAAATAACCAATGGCACTAAATTATCTATTTCCCCAAAATACATAGGCTGAGCGTTTGATCCCTTTTTTGTGAACGCGCCTCTACACCCGTACGATTGGCCGCACCCGTGTGAACGTCCAAGTTATCGGCGCATCATCCCGAGTTATTGTCTTTTTTCCTGGGGTGGACTTCACACTAGTTATTAATTGCTGACGCATGCCCCGTGTACACAGTCTCGCATGACCTTCCCGCTAGCACGGTCCAAAATTAGTTGAAACTGGATACGAACGATCCCGCGGGAGGCAAAATCTCCTGCCTCCTTCTAAAATTTCTGCCACCTAGTCTTTAGCATGTGAAATTCCCCTTTTGTCCTTGGTGCACGGAGACCAACAGTTACAATACCGCCCTCATCTACATAATTGGTCGAGGCTGCTTTGGTAACTTCCGGTTCCCCCCACCACACGGCACCCCCATTTCCTCTCCCCCTCCCCCCAAAAAGACTAACTCCACGGCACCAGAGCATCTTACATCACGCTGTCTGTGCTTCATCGGCCTTTCTACCCCTCCCCTCTCGAAACCCTAGACTGCTCATCCACCGGCGTACCAGAGCCCATTCACTGCCAGCGGCGTCCACCTCGCTGGATCTGCTTCTGCGGCCGCATCTACCCCTCCCACCTCCTCTAGAAACAAGTAGGCTGCTCATCCACCACTGTACCAGAGCCCATTCAGTGTCGGCATTGTCCATGGCGCCAGATCTGCTTTGCCGGTACTCTCGTCAACCGCAGCGCATCTGCAGTAGCTCATTCGTGCTCCCCACCAGAGACGCTTCGTCCACACCCCCCGGAGCCGCCCCACCGACGCCCCCGTCGACGGCCTCTAATCCTCTTCGCCGACACCTTCCTCAACCCTACCGGAGCCGCTTCGCCGACACCATCGTCAACCCTACCGGAGTAGCTTCGCCTATACCATTCTCAACCCTACCGGGGCCACTTTGCCAACTCACAAGTCCACGGCCTCAGATCCGCTTCCTCGCACCCTCATCCAACCTATCGGAGCAGCTTTTGACGCCCCCTCCACGACCGCAGATCCGCATCATCGACAACATCCTTAACCCAACCACCGGAGCAGCTTCACCGAGCCCTCATCCATGGCCACAGATCTGCTTCGCCCACAACGTAGTCCACCCTATTAGAGCCGCTCCACAAACACCCTACTCGACGGTTCTAGATCTCCTTACCGGACATCGACAGCTAGCGCAGCGTCATCACCCTTGACGTTTCTAACCTGATTCCCACCGTCTGGCAAGATGCCAAGCACCCGCCATGGCCTAGGTACTTGTCACCTTTAAACCCGTCCAGCATCACCTGCCCGATGTACTTCAAATATAGGGACAATTGCATTTTTTTCCCTAATTGGAACCTACCCATGGGTTTTGCCCTTACTTTTCGACTCTTCTTAGTTTTGCCCTTAGATTTTCCTCCGAGGTTGCCCGTATGCCCTTTAACCGTTTGACCAATACTTTGAAAATTCATAACAAATTGATATGAACTCAGAAAAATGCAAATAAGATATCAAAATGTTCAGATAAACATTACCTTTATGTGTATGTCATTTGCATTGAGGACAAAAGTACTGTTTAAACAACCTAAGGTTATTAATGTTATTAACATTACTATAAATAAAAAGGTACACAAATACTTTTTCTGGAATAAAAATTACATGCAAATGTAGGTGACGTTTTCTGAACATCCTGATATCTTATTTGCATTTTTCTGAGTTCATATCAACTTGTGATGAATGATCAAACCACTTTGGCCATTATTTTGGAACTTCATAACAAGTTGATATGAACTCGAAAAAATGCAAATAAGATATCTTGATGTTCATAAAACGTCACCTGCATTTGCGTGTAGATTTTATTCCGGAAAAATTTATTGTTTATACCTTTTTATTTCTAATAATCTTAATAACATTAATAGCCTTAGGTTGTTGAAATGGTACTTTTGTCCTGAATGCAAATGACCTAACATAAAGGTAATGTTTATGTGAATATTTTGATATCTTATTTGCATTTTCTTTGAGTTCATATCAATTTGTTATGAACTTTCAAAGTATTGGTCAAACGGTTAAAGGGCATTCGGGCGACCTCGGAGGAAAATCTAAGGGCAAAACTGAGCAGAGTCGAATAGTAAGGGCAAAACCATGGGTAGGTTCCAACTAGGGGCAAAAATGCATTTGTCCCTCAAATATACTAACAGGTCGCTGTTACCTGTTATGTACCTGGCAAAAACTACAAGGATGATGTTTCTTCTGGATCTAACAGCTTGGCCAACCAACATCCTGGACTGAGGCATTGCTATGATCTTGTAAGTGTGTGTCTCTCTCTCTTGTATTGTTCTGTGCTTGCCAGCGTGCTTTGCTAGGATTTTTGACCAGTAATCCCTTTGTGCAGACAATGATTTTTACTATTGGCTGCTAAATTAGATATGTAGATGTCATACATGATACTACCTCGTACCTCCGTTCCTAGATATAAGCCTTTCTATATATTCCACTATAGGCTACATACGGAGTAAAATGAGTGAATCTACACTCAAAAATGCATCTATATACATCTGTATGTGGTCCATACTGGAATCTCTACAAAGACATACATTTAGGAATAGAGGCGGTACATTACACAAAATTGTAGGTGGCATGTAGGAATTCCAGTGCACTACATTAGGCTCCCTTAGAGTGCCTGCTAATCCAGCACACAGAGTCATGGCTAGTTTATGCTACGCACACAATCATTAATTGGTGATTTAAGTATGCGCAAGGGATATGCAATGTATTATCATGTAGAGATGTCTGAAATTAGCCGTGTCAACTTGCAGATAGGGTTACACAATCAAAAAGTACAAGATGTATGTGGCAATTTCATGGAACATCGCAAGAAAAAGGAGAGGCAACGGTGAGCCTATACAGTGTGTTATGGTACGTCACTCCTCCAATGCAATCATTGTGACATGTTATTTGTATGTCAGTTCTATTGGCCAAGTTTCTTAGGCACAGTTATTACGAGTTATCCTAAGAAAATAAGCACATGTGAATATAAGCTCCAAGTAATAAGCCAATCAGTTCTTTTCATTGCCTTCCTTTTCAGCTTATCTTTGGTATGATCAGTGAAAAGTTTAGATTGCATTATGTTTTTTTCATTTTGCTGCCCATATGAAAATTAATTTGACTTGCAAACATCACAAATTAAACCCAGTGCAGTAATTAATATGATAGGAAAACACACCATCACTGTTTGTTCAAAATGCAAATACAAAGATACCATCTACTTGGCACAATCTACTTTCGTCAATGTCTTCCATAGAGATCCCATTGCCTAATTTAAACGAAGAATGCATGACCCACATTTAAATGAAGAACAATTATTTATTGAAATTTGATGGTCCAAGTGGCTGGTTATTATCATATAGCAGCACCACCTGAAAGCATCATATAGCAGCAACAGCAGCTCATAGCAACTCATCATACAGTAGCAGCAGCAGCAATGTGCAATTCATCATATACCAGGAGCAACTCATAGCAATTCATCATATAGCAGCAGCAGAAGCAGCTCATAGCAATTCTACAAATAGCAGCAGCAGGAGCAACTCATAGCAATTCATCATATAGCAGCAGCAGGAGCAGCTCATAGCAATTCATCATATAGCAGCAGCAGGAGCAGCTCATAGCAATTCATCATACAACTGCAGCAGGAGCAGCTTATAGCAACTCATAGCAATTCATCATATAGCAGCAGCAACTCATAGCAATTCATCACACAGCAGCAGCAAGAGCAGCTCATAGCAATGTATCATATAGCAACAGCAGAAGCAGCTCATAAGACTTCATCATATAGTGGATCAGAATGAAAATTTGGCCAAAAAGTCAGAGGAGATCCTCTGTAGCGACCAGACCTCAAACAGTCTGATCGCTGTGCATCAGTGTCATCCCTGGATCAGTAATGCTAACACGCACAGTACTTGAAGGATTTATAATAGAGTAGCAATCACACACTTATTACATCGAATATCTCAAAAGAGAACTTATTACAATAAATATGGCTTAAGCCCATCTAATAATGATAACAGCGGAAGACTTGGAAGATAAGTGAGCCCATCAACTCCAACGGCATCACTGAGTATACGATCACGACCTAAGGCACCTTACTCGTCGTCTGAAAAGTCTGCAACATGAATGTTGCAGCCCGAAAACGGGTCAGCACATGGAATATGCTGGCATGTAACACATAGAGAGTAATGAACAGAATAATGTTATAACTACATGCATATATGGCTGGTGGTAAGCTCTATGGTTACAGTTTTGCGTAAAGCTAATTTTTCCCTACTGCAAAGGAATAAATTTTATTTAACTATCATGGTGGTTGTTAAACATTGAGAAGGGTACTCCAACTCAATCCCGATTAAGCATCATCATTAAACGCAACAAAAATTAATTAAAGTAACATGATGAGATTCACATGATAATCCAAGTACTAGATACTCAAAATGTCCATAACCGGGGACACGGCTAACCATGATTAGTTTATACACTCTGTAGAGGTTTGCGCACTTTTCCCCGCAAGACTCGATCTCCTCCGCTTGATTTCTCGCACTACATGGTGTTTGAGAAACGGATGACCGAGACACAGTCTTTCAGAAGCATTAACTATCTACTCCGGGTAGACAGTACCAACCTACATCCCCTACATCTGCTAGTCTACCTCTTCAAGAGCTCACGCAACTTAATCAACTATGCTAGAGCCCATAGTAGCTTGCGGCTGCACACGGAAGTTTCTAGCATGAAAAATCTCATGATCCCTTTGAGCCTGGGTGGCGGTCCATAGGAGAATCACACGGTACCCCGGGATTTCCAAAAATACAGGCAACACTGGGTTCCCTAGGTGCCTCAATCCACCTAGATGTGAATTTAAGTTGCCACCTTAAGTTGAACCATTAATTAACAATCTCACATCTGTCATGGATACACTCACCCAATCCACGTCTACTAGCACAGCATAGCAATATAAGAAAATGTAGAAGTAACTCCCAAAGGTTTGGTAATAAAACAGGTAATAGGTTCTACCCCATCTACTTCCCAAAACCCACATATTAATCAGATCCTAATCATGCAATTGTTTGGGGACTGATCTAATGCAATAAAACTGTGTAGTAAAGAGGTATGATCAAAGTGTTATTTGCCTTGCTGACGATTCATGAAACCTAGAGATTTGAAGTAGCAAGCGGCGCACTCCGGGTACTCTATCGCAAACAAACGAGCATACAATAAGCACTCATCTAATGCACAAGTAAAACTCAAATAAGAGATCTAACCAAAAAGTTCAACTTAGGAACTCCGGTTTGCAAAAAGAATCAAATCAAACGAAGCAACAAAAGTCAAACGACGAAAGAAACAAGCTTCGTTTTACTAATCTAGACCTAAGTCAAATTTTACGGTAGCTAAAACTTGTTTGAGTTCGTTAAACAAAAAGAGGGTTTCGAGACGAAACTCTAGGCGCTTGAATCGCCTGATTCCGATAAACGAGCGAAAAGTTATACTAAAACGAAAATCGGATGAGAAATCGCGATCAGAAATAATCGCGGAAAATGCGAGAAAAGAAAAACGGACGAACATGCTATTGAACGAATGTTCGCTGTCTGCGGCTAAAAAACGAAAACCATTCGTTAAAACGAATGTACGGACGAACATCCGCTATATAGACTAAACCGAAAATAAAATAAACCGAACCAGATCTAAAAAAACGGATCTAGGGTTTCAAAAAAAATAAACCAAACGGTTTTATAAGAAAAACCGGTGGCTACCTCGGGATGCGGGACGGCGGCGGCGGCTGTGGGCTACTCCGGCGAGGGGCGGCGGGGCAGCAGCGGTCGGCGGTGGGGTACGGCGGTGAGGGGCGGCGGGGTCGCGGCGGCGGGGTCCCGCGGTGGCGGTGGCGGCAGTGGGGTCCGGCGGGGCTAGGGTTTTGGGTGGGCTGCAGGGTGGCTTCCCCGGCTTATAAAGGCCGGCCGGGCCTAGAGTCCTAGGCGGACACGGCCCGGTAGGTCGGTTAGTTGTTTCTTTTTAAATAATTACGCGCAGAAAAACAAATAAAAGAAATACTAAACGAACTCCAAATATCCCGAAATAAATCTTCCCCAACTTCTAAAATCAAGCCGGACAAGATGAACATTTATTTGGGGCTTAAATGCAATTTTGAAAAACGCGCATTTGTCCTAAATTCAAATAAAATAGCAATAAACTCCAAAACAAAATCTTATTTGATTTTATTATTAAATCGTCAATATTTCTTTATTTTGGGAAATTCATTTTATTCCCTCTCTCATATTTTCATAATAGAAATAATTGAGGATAAAATAATTAAAATCAAATGATCCTATTTTTAAAATTTGAGAAAACTCAAATATGAAAATAACGAAATCCCCAACTCTCTCCGTGGGTCCTTGAGTTGTGTAGAATTTCTAGGATCGAGCCAAAATGCAAAAAATATGATATGCAATGATGATCTAATGTATAACAATCCAAATTGAAAATTTGGGATGTTACAAACCTACCCCCCTTAAGATGAATCTCGCCCTTGAGATTCGGGTTGGCTAGAAAATAGGTGCGGGTGGTCCTTCAGTAGATATTCTTCTCGCTCCCACGTGGCTTCATCCTCGGTATGGTGGCTCCACTGAACTTTGCAAAACCTGATAACCTTGCTGCGGGTGACTCGGCTGGCATACTCTAGAATCTTGACTGGCTTCTCCTCATAGGTCAAATCTTTATCCAACTGAATCGCTTCCAGCGGCACTGTATCTCTCAGCGGTATATCAGCCATCTCTGCGTGGCACTTCTTCAACTGGGAAACGTGAAACACATCGTGAACTCCTGACAATCCTTCGGGCAATTCCAATTTGTAAGAAACTTCTCCCATACGCTCCAAAACTTTATAAGGTCCAAAAAAACGGGGCGCTAACTTTCCCTTAACTACAAAGTGCTTAACTCCTCGAAGTGGAGATACACGAAGATAAACTCTGTCTCTGACTTCTTAAACTGTCTCCTTGCGTTTAGAATCTGCGTAGCTCTTCTGCCTGGACTGGGCTACCTTGAGCCTATCACGAATCAACTTCACCTTCTGTTAAGACTCTTTAATCAAATCTGGTCCAAACAATTGGCGGTCTCCAACTTCATCCCACAACAACGGTGTCCTACACCTCCTCCCGTAGAGAGCTTCAAAAGGGGTCATCTTCAAACTGGATTGATAAATGTTGTTGTAAGAGAACTCCGCATATGGAAAATTGTCGTCCCAACTAGATCCATAATCTAGCGCACAAGCTCTCAGCATGTCCTCCAGAATCTGATTGACTCTCTCGGTCTGTCCATCTGTCTGCGGATGAAAGGCTGTAATGAACTCTAGCCTGGTACCCAAAGTTTCGTGCAACTGATTCCAGAACTTTGAGGTAAACTGGGTTCCTCTATCCGATACAATGCTCCTCAAAACTCCATGCAGACATACGATCCTGGTCATGTATATCTTTGCCAATATAGCACTGGTGTAAGTGGTCTTCACTGGAATGAAATGGGCTACCTTCGTCAAACGATCGACTACAACCCATATCGAGTCATATCCTGAACGAGTCCTGGGCAATCCCGTGCTGAAATCCATGCCTAGTTTATCCCACTTCCATTCGGATAACGGCAATGGCTGCAGCAATCCTGCTGGCTTCTGATGCTCTGTCTTCACTCTCTCACATACATCACATACTGCTACATACTCCGCAATATCCTTCTTCATTCCGGTCCACCGGAAAGTGTCTTTCAAATCCAAATACATCTTGGTATTTCCTGGGTGAATCGAATACGGCGAATCATGGCCCTCTTGCAGAATCAACTTCTTGATCTCCGGGTCATTAGGTACATAAACGCGGTCCTCAAACCATAAGGTATCGTGCTCATCCTCATGAAATACCTTAGCTTTTCCTTTGCTCATCTTCTCCTTTATCTCGGCAATCTCCTCGTCAATCTTCTGAGCTTCTCTGATCTTATCCATTAAAGTAGACTGAATCTCCAATGCTGCTACATAGCCTCTCGGAACTATCTCCAAACATAGCTCACGAAGATCCTCGGCTAACTCCTTCAGTAATTCTCCGGTCATGAGTGTGTTGACATGGCTCTTGCGGCTCAACGCATCGGCTACTACGTTAGCCTTTTCGGGGTGATAATGCAATCTCATATCATAATCCTTGATGAGCTCCAACCATCTCCTTTGCCTGAGATTCAACTCCTTCTGCGTGAAGATGTACTTCAAACTCTTGTGATCCGTGTACACCTCACAATGGTTTCCGATGAGAAAATGTCTCCATGTCTTCAGTGCATGCACTACGGCTGCTAACTCCAAATCATGTGTAGCATAATTCAACTCATGAGGTTTAAGCTATTGTGAGGCATACAAAACAACTCTTCCCTCCTGCATAAGCACTGCTCCAAGTCCTCGATGAGAAGCGTCGCAATATACTTCATAATCCTTGCGTTGATCAGGCAGAATCAACATTGGTGATGTAACCAAACGTTTCTTCAACTCCTGTAAACTGGCCTCACATTCCTCAGTCCATTTAAACTTGGTGTCCTTCTTCAACAACTCCGTCATGGGCTTTGCAATCTTTGAGAAATTCTCAATGAACCTCCGGTAGTATCCTGTGAGTCCAAGAAAACTCCGGATCTCTCCAACTGTTGTTGGGGCTTCCTAGTTTGTCACGGTGACAACTTTGGTGGGGTCTACTACTATTCCTTCTCCGGATATTACATGTCCAAGGAATCCAACTTCCTTCAACCAAAACTCACATTTGCTGAACTTGGCGTATAACTGATGTTCTCTGAGCTTCTCCAGTACCAAACGCAAATGCTCCTTATGTTCTTCTTCATTCTTCGACTAGACCAAAATATCATCAATGAACACCACGACGAACTTATCCAGAAACTCCATAAACACCTTGTTCATCATGTTCATGAAATAGGCAGGTGCGTTAGTCAGACCAAATGACATAACGGTATACTCGTACAGCCCGTACCTGGTGGTAAAAGCCATCTTGGGTATATCCTTCTCTCAAATCTTCAACTGATGGTATCCTGATTGCAAATCGATCTTGGAAAATACCTTAGCTCCTTGCAATCGGTCAAACAAGTCATTGATCATCGGCAGTGGGTACTTGTTCTTGATTGTCAGTTCATTCAATCCTGATAATCAACAACCATCCTTAACAATCCATCCTTCTTCTCCACTAGAAGCACTGGCGATCCCCAAGGTGAAGAACTTGGGCGAATATAGCCTTTATCCAGTAACTCCTTAATCTGCTTCTTAATTTCCTCCAAATCTTTTGCGGGCATCCTGTACGGTCTCTTAGATATCGGCCCTGTGCCTGGCAAAAGCTCAATCAAAAACTCAATGTCCCTATCCGGTGGCATGCCTGGCAACTCCTCTGGAAATACGTCAGGGAAATCCTTCACCACTGGTACTTCTTCCTGTACGACTCCTAATAAGGAATTTACTTGAGTCCTCTTTGGCACATGCGGGGATACATACTTGATCCTTCTTCCTTCTGGCGTGGTAAGCAAAATCGACTTACTGGCGCATTCAATGTTCCCTCCATACTTCGATAACCAATCCATGCCTAATATCACATCCAGACCTTGTGATTCCAATACTATTAGGTCTGAGGGAAACACGTAGTTACCAATCCTTAATGGTAACCGGTCACACCATAGACTAGCCATATACTCTGCTTCTGGCGAGGTTACTAACATGGGTGACCTAAGGGCTTGGGTTGGCAGTTTATACTTATCCACAAATCCCCTTGATATGTATGAATGTGATGCACCAGTATCAAAAAGAACGATTGCAGTAAATGACTTAACCAAAAACTTACCTATTACTGCATCTGGCTGGGCTTCAACCTCCTCCACGCTAACGTGGTTCACCTGTCCTTTGTTTAAAGGATTGGGCTTCTTCCCAGAACTTCCATTGTCGTTTCCATTCTTCGCTTCAGGACATTTAGTGGTGTAATGTCCGGTCTTCTGGCATTTGTAACAGGTGATGTGGCTCAGATCCCTCTTGGATGGTGTTGATGGGTTGGTGCGGTTCTGTCCGTTGCTTCCTCCATTCCCATTACCATTCCTGGGACCACTATGGTTGTGCGAACTACCTCCTCCATGGGTATGCTGAAAATGTCCTCCCAAGTTCAGGGTAAAACGAGGCTTCTGCTGAGCTCCAGAATTGTACTTCCCTTGTCCATACTTCCTCTTCTGGCTGTCGATCTGCTACTGCTTCCCTTCAATCATAAGAGCTATATCTACCAACTCCTGGTAATTGTTGAAGGTTGCTACCATCAACTGCATGCTCAGCTCATCATTCAGTCCTTCCAGAAACTTATCCTGCTTAGATGCATCCGTAGCAACGTCATCTGGGGCATAACGTGCTAACTTACTAAAGTCATCCACGTACTGGCCAATTGTACGTCCTCCTTGGCGCAAGTTGTGAAACTCACGCTTCTTCATGGCCATAGCTCCTGCTGAAACATGAGCAGTACGGAAAGCCTACTGAAACTGATCCCATGTGACTGTGTCGATAGGATAAGTGGCTGTGAAATTCTCCCACCATGATGTTGCGGGTCCATCAAGCTGATGTGCGGCAAAACGCACCTTCTCCGCATCTATGCATCCTGCAGTGGTCAACTCCCTTCCCATCTTGAAGAGCCAATCATCTGCAACTATCGGCTCGGTGCTACTGGAGAACACCGGCGGATTCAGCCTCAAGAAACGGGCTAAGTGATCAACAGGTGGTGGTGGTGGTGGGTTGTTGCTGTTGTTGTTCCCCTGATTCTGATTCTGGACTAGCATCTGCATCAATGCATTCTACTGCTGGATTAACTGGGTGAGCTCCAGCGGGAAAGCAAATCCATTGTCACGTCTCGGAGGCATCTGAGGGTTTTTAGAAAAGATGAGAATATAGAATAGAATGAGTTCTAGAGAGAAAACACTACCTGTATGCACATGAGACAAATACAATCAATATCACTTCAATAAATTCAAACAAGGGCATAAAACAGTCTAACTATCGTTACAAAAGTGCTCGGACTATACTATATACATGGGGGAATACTACTACTGTTATGGGGGTCGACTAGAAAAACTGCTCGGTCGAAGACTCCATGATATCTGCTCCAGCTTCATCAACAAAGTCATCATCACTATCGTCTGGTTCCGAGTCGGTGTCATCGATGATGATGTAGTTCTCCGGGCAAGTGCAATCATCGTCTTCTCCTCCAGTCGCGGGAAATCCCATGAATACTTTTAGCTTCTTCTTCAGATCATCATTCTTCTCCACGAGTGTCGCTATTTCCTCCTCGTATCCATCGCGTGTAGACTTAAGTTCTTCCTCCAGTTCCATGATCTTGGTCAATGCCTTCTTCAGGTCTATCATGCCTGCGCACATCTGGTTCTCCTAGCGACGTATGTGCTGGTTTAACTCCTGGATGAAAGCTGCAATTGATTTATCCTTCCTGGTACTAATCATCCCCCATTGCTCATCTTGGCGCCCACAAATCTGGTAGATAGTATCCTTGAGATCCTTATGGTAAACTTCTCCAATGCGTCCCATGGTGATGTGAGCTGCCATGCTCTTTACTAGACTCCAGGTTGGTGCATCAAAGGAAAACTCTATGGGCTCAGTGACGGGCATGAACGTTCTTTCTGGAACTTGAACTTGAATCATCCAACGCTCCTCTTCGGGGAAAGTGGCGATGTAGGTCCCGGTGAAGCTTGGTACTCCGATGTTCAGGTATCTAGTGACTTCCTTCAACTGGCGTCCAAAGGGTGTATCTTCATCCGGTTGCATGAACTTGTTCCTTGCATCCGCCATCCTAAAAGAGTAGAAAAGATGAGGAGTCAGAAATGAGAAGAGAGTAGTGATCTAGGGCTTTAGTATAGTGGTCGTGTCCTATAGCCAGCGTGGGCTCTGATACCATCTTGTAGCGACCAGACCTCAAACATTCTGATCTCTGTGCATCAGTGTCATCCCTGGATCGGTAATACTGACACGCACAGTACTTGAAGGATTTGTAACAGAGTAGCAATCACACACTTATTACATCGAATATCTCAAAAGAGAACTTATTACAATAAATATGGCTGAAGGCCACCTAATAACTATAACAGTAGAAGGCTTGGAAGATAAGTGAGTCCATCAACTCCAATGGCATCACTTAGTATAAGATCACGACCTAACGCACCTTACTCGTCGTCTGAAAAGTCTGCAACATGAATGTTGCAGCCCGAAAATGGGTCAGCACATGGAATATGCTGGCATGTAACACATAGAGTAATGAACAGAATAATGCTATAACTACATGCATATATGGCTAGTGGTAAGCTCTATGGTTACAGTTTTGCGTAAGCCAATTTTTCCCTACTGCAAAGGAATAAATTTTATTTAACTATCATGGCGGTTGTTAAACATTGAGAAGGGTACTCCAACTCAATCCCAATTAAGCATCATCATTAAACCCAACAAAAATTAATTAAAGTAACATGATGAGATTCACATGATAATCCAAGTACTCGATACTCAAGACGTCCATAACCGGGGACACGGCTAACCATGATTAGTTTATACACTCTGCAGAGGTTTGCGCACTTTCCCCGCAAGATTCGATCTTCTCCGCTTGATTTATCGCACTACATGGTGTTTGAGAAATGGATGACCGAGACACAGTCTTTCAGAAGCATTAACTCTCTACTCCGGGTAGACAGTACCAACCTACATCCCATACATCTGCTCGTCTACCTCTTCAAGAGCTCATGCAACTTAATCAACTATGCTAGAGAACATAGTAGCTTGCGGTTGCACACGGAAGTTTCTAGCATGAATAATCTCATGATCCCTTTGAGCCTGGGTGGCAGTCCATAGGAGAATCACACGGTACCCCGGGATTTCCAAAAATACAGGCAACACTGGGTTCCCCAGGTGCCTCAATCCACCCAGATGTGAATTTAAGTTGCCACCTTAAGTTGAACCATTAATTAACAATCTCACATCTGTCATGGATACACTCAACCAATCCACGTCTACTAGCACAGCATAGCAATATAAGCAAATGTAGAAGTAACTCCCAAAGGTTTGGTAATAAAACAGGTAATAGGTTCTACCTCATCTACTTCCCAAAACCCACATATTAATCAGATCCTAATCATGCAATTGTTTGAGGACTGATCTAATGCAATAAAACTGGGTAGTAAAGAGGTATGATCAAAGTGTTACTTGCCTTGCTGACGATCCATGAAACCTAGAGATTCGAAGTAGCAACATACAATAAGCACACATCTAATGCACAAGTAAAACTCAAATAAGAGATCTAACTAGAAAGTTCAACTTAAGAACTCCGGTTTGCAAAAAGAATCAAATCAAATGAAGCAACGAAAGTCAAACGGCGAAAGAAACAAGCTTTGTTTTACTAATCTGGACCTAAGTCAAATTTTACAGTAGCAAAATCTTGTTTGAGTTGGTTAAACGGAAAGAGGGTTTCGAGACGAAACACAAGGCACTTGAATCACCTGATTCTGATAAACGAGCGAAAAGTTATACTAAAACGAAAATTGGATCAAAAATCGCGATCTGAAATAATCGCGGAAAATCCGAGAAAAGAAAAAAGGATGAACAGGCTAACGAATGAACGTTCGCTGTCTGCGGCTAAACAACGAAAATCGTTCATTAAAACGAACATACGGATGAACGTCCACTAAATAGACTAAACCAAAAATAAAATAAACCGAACTGGATTTAAAAAAACGGATCTAGGGTTTCAAAAAAAATAAACCGGCGGCTACCTCGGGATGCGGGACGGCGGCGGCGGTGGCGGGCTCCTCCGGCGAGGGGTGGTGGGGCGGCGGCGGTTGGCGGCGAGGTCCGGCGACGAGGGGCGGCGGGGT
>NC_041393.1:661990180-662032834 GCF_002162155.2 Triticum dicoccoides
CTAGGGTTTCGGGTGGGCTGCGGGGTGGCTTCCCTGGCTTATAAAGGCCGGCCGGGCCTAGAGTCCTAGGCGGACATGGCCCGTTAGGTCAGTTAGTTTTTTTTAAATCATTACGCGCACAAAAACAAATAAAAGAAATACTAAACGGACGCCAAAACCCCAAAATAAATTTTCCCCGACTTCTAAAATCAAGCCGGACAAGATGAACATTTATTTGGGGCCTAAGTGCAATTTTGAAAAATGCACATTTTTCCTAAATTCAAATAAAATAGCAATAAACTACAAAATAAAATCTTATTTGATTTTATTATTAAATCGTTAATATTTCTTTATTTTGGGAAAGTCATTTTATTCCCTCTCTCATATTTTTATAATAGAAATAATTGAAGACAAAATAATTAAAATCAAATGATCCTATTTTCAAAATTTTAGAAAACTCAAATATGAAAATAACGAAATCCCCAACTCTCTCCGTGGGTCCTTGAGTTGCGTAGAATTTCTAGGATCGAGCCAAAATGCAATAAAATATGATATGCAATGATGATCTAATGTATAACATTCCAAATTGAAAATTTGGGATGTTACATCCTCACCTTGTTGGATGAGCTCATCCTTCAACAGCACCTCAAGGCCACGGCCTGGGAGGGGGAATAAGGTGCCTTCTGCCGCAGTGTGGCATCAGCCATAGTTGTGCAGCGTCCGCCGGAGTAGTGCGTTGGATAGACCACAATGGAGCAGCTGCTGGAGACCATGACAATGAGGGGCGGCGCTAGAGGGAGGAGCAGCCAGGGAGATTTGCCCCTGTTGGGGAACGTAGCAGAAATTCAAAATTTTCCTACGTGTCACCAAGATCTATCTATGGAGAAACCATCAATGAGGGGAAGGAGAGTGCATCTACATACCCTTGTAGATCGCTAAGCGGAAGCGTTCAAGTGAACGGGGTTGAAGGAGTCGTACTCGTCGTGATCCAAATCACCGGAGATCCTAGTGCCGAACAGACGGCACCTCCGCGTTCAACACACGTACAGCCCGGTGACGTCTCCCATGCCTTGATCCAGCAAGGAGAGAGGGATAGGTTGAGGAAGACTCCATCCAGCAGCAGCACAACGGCGTGGTGGTGATGGAGAAGCGTGGCAATCCTGCAGGGCTTCGCCAAGCACCGCGGGAGAGGAGGAGTACTTGGGAGAGGGGGAGGGCTGCGCCAGAACATGTGGTGCAGCTGCCCTCCCACCCCCCAAATATATATAGGGGCAAGGGAGAGGGGGGGCCGTCCCCCTCAGATCCAATCTGAGGAGGGGGCGGCGGCCAAGGGGGGGAGGAGTGCCTCCCAAGTCAAGTGGAGGCCCTCCCCTTAGGGTTTTCCCCTTCCCATGCGCATGGGCCTTGCGGGGGCTGGTGCCCCTGGCCCATTAAGGATAGGGCGCCCCCCTACAGCCCATGCTACTGTATTGGACGTGGTGGAACAATTTCCGGACCTCCGGACCCCTCCGGAATCCTCCGGAACCTTCTGGAAGCTTCCCGGTACAATACCGAAAAAACCCAAACTTTTTCCGAAACCCGAACAACAACTTTCCATATATAAATCTTTACCTCCGGACCATTCCGGAACTCCTCGTGATGTCCAGGATCTCATACGGGACTCCTAACAACATTCGGTAACCACATACAAACTTCCTTTATAACCCTAGCGTCATCGAACCTTAAGTGTGTAGACCCTACGGGTTCGGGAGACATGTAGACATGAGAGAGACGTTCTCCGGCCAATAACCAACAGCGAGATCTGGATATCCATGTTGGCTCCCACATGTTCCACGATGATCTCATCGGATGAACCACGATGTCAAGGACTCAATCGATCCCGTATACAATTCCCTTTGTCTAACGGTATTGTACTTGCCCGAGATTCGATCGTCGGTATACCGATACCTTGTTCAATCTCGTTACCAGCAAGTCTCTTTACTCGTTCCGTAACACATCATCCCGTGATCAACCCCTTGGTCACATTGTGCACATTATGATGATGTCCTACCGAGTGGGCCCATAGATACCTCTCCGTTTACACGGAGTGACAAATCCAGTCTCGATTCATGCCAACCCAACACACACTTTCTGAGATACCTGTAGTGCACCTTTATAGCCACCCAGTTACGTTGTGACGTTTGGTACACCCAAAGCATTCCTACGGTATCCGGGAGTTGCACAATCTCATGGTCTAAGGAAATGATACTTGACATTAGAAAAGCTTTAGCATACGAACTACGATCTTTGTGCTAGGCTTAGGATTGGGTCTTGTCCATGACATCATTCTCCCAATGATGTGATCCCGTTATCAATGACATCCAATGTCTATGGTCAGGAAACCGTGACCATCTATTGATCAACGAGCTAGTCAACTAGAGGCTTACTAGGGACATGGTGTTGTCTATGTATCCACACATGTATCTGTGTTTCCTATCAATACAATTATAGCATGGATAATAAACGATTATCATGAACAAGGAAATATAATAATAACTAATTTATTATTGCCTCTAGGGCATATTTCCAATAGTCTCCCACTTGCACTAGAGTCAATAATCTAGTTCACATTGCCATGTGATTAACACTCACAGGTCACATCGCCATGTGACCAACATCCAAAGAGTTTACTAGTGTCATTAAACTAGTTCACATCATCATGTGATTAAGACTCAATGAGTTCTGGGGTTTTGATCATGTTTTGCTTGTGATAGAAGTTTTTTTAGTCAACGGGTCTGCAACATTCAGATCCGTATGTACTTCGCAAATCTCTAGGTCATATTGTAAATGTTGCTTCCATGCTCCACTTGGAGCTATTACAAATGGTTGTTCCACTATACGTATCCGGTTTGCTACTCAGAGTCATTCGGATAGGTGTTAAAGCTTGCATCGACGCAACTCTTTACGTCGAACTCTTTATCACCTCCATAACCGAGAAACATATACTTATTCCTCTAAGGATAATTTTGACCGCTATCTGGTGATCCACTCCTTGATCACCTTTGTACCCTCTTGCCAGATATGTAGCAAGGCACACACCAGGTGCGGTACACAGCATAGCATACTATAGAGCCTACGTCTGAAGCATAGGGGACGACCTTCGTCCTTTCTCTCTATTCTGCCGTGGTCGAGCTTTAAGTCTTAACTTTGTACCTTACAACTCAGGCAAGAACTCCTTCTTTGACTGATCTATCTTGAACACCTTCAAGATCACGTCAAGGTATGTGCTCATTTGAAAGTATCATTAAGCATTTTGATCTATCTTATAGATCTTGACGCTTATTGTTCAAGTAGCTTAATCCAGGTTTTCTATTGAAAAACACTTTTCAAATAACCCTATATGCTTTCCAGAAATTCTACATCATTTCTGATCAACAATATGTCAACAACATATACTCATCAGAAATTCTATAGTGCTCCCACTCACTTCTTCGGAAATACAAGTTTCTCATAAACTTTGTATAAATCCAAAATCTTTGATCATCTCATCAAAGCGTACATTCCAACTCCGAGATGCTTACACCAATCCTTAGAAGGATCGCTGGAGCTAGCATAGCTTTAGCATCCTTAGGATTGACAAAACCTTTCTGATTGTATCACATACAACCTTTTCTTATGAAAACTAGCAAGGAAACTTGTTTTGACATCCATTTGCCAGATTTCATAAATGCAGCTAATGCTAACATGATTCTAACGGACTTAAGCATCGCTATGGATGAGAAAACCTCATCATAGTCAACTCCTTGAACTTGTGAAAAACTCTTCGCCACAAGTCGGGCTTCATAGACGGTGACATTACCGTCCACGTCCGTCTTCTTCTTAAAGATCCATTTATCTCAATGGCTTGCCGATCATTGGGCAAGTCCACCAAAGTCCATGCTTTGTTCTGATACATGGATCCTATCTCGGATTTCATGGCTTCTAACCATTTGTCGGAATATGGGCCCACCATCGCTTCTCCATAGCTCGTAGGTTCATTGTTGTCTATCAACGTGACCTTCAAGACAGGATTACTGTACCACTCTGAAGTAGTACGCATCCTTGTCACCCTACGAGGTACGGTAGTGACTTGATCCGAAGTTTCATGATCACTATCATAAGCTTCCACTTCAATTGGTGTAGGTGCCACAGGAACAACTTCCTATGCCCTGCTACACACTAGTTGTAGTGACGGTTCAATAACCATATCAAGTCTCCACCATCCTCCCACTCAACTTTTCAAGACAAACTTTTCCTCGAGAAAGGACCCGATTCAAGAAACAATCCCTATTGCTTTCGGATCTGAATTAGGAGGTATACCCAACTGTTTTGGGTGTCCTATGAAGATGCATTTTATCCGCTTTGGGTTCGAGCTTATCAACCTGAAACTTTTTCACATAAGCGTCGCAGCCCCAAACCTTTAAGAAACGACAACTTAGGTTTCTCCAAACCACAGTTCAAATGGTGTCGTCTCAACAGAATTACGTGGTGCCCTATTAAAGTGAGTGCGGTTGTCTCTAATGCCTAACCCATGAATGATAGTGGTAATTCGATAAGAGACAACATGGTATGCACCATATCCAATAGGGTGCAACTATGATGTTCGGACACACCATCACACTATGGTGTTCCAGGCGGTATTAATTGTGAAACAATTTCCACAATGTCTTAATTGCGTGCCAAAGCTCGTAACTCAGATACTCATCTCTATGATCATATCATAGACATTTTATCCTCTTGTCACAATGATCTTCAACTTCACTCTGAAATTACTTGAACTATTCAATAATTCAGACTTGTGTTTCATCAAGTAAATATACTCAACATCTACTCGAATCATCTATGAAGTAAGAACATAACGATATTCACTGCATGCCTCAGCACTCATTGGACTGCACACATCAAAATGTGTTACTTCCAACAAGTTGCTGCTTGTTCCATTTTACTGAAAACGAGGCTTCCAGTCATCTTGCCCATGTGGTATGATTTGCATGTCTCAAGTGATTCAAAATCAAGTGAGTCCAAACGGTCCATCTGCATGGAGTTTCTTCATGCGTATACACCAATAGACATGGTTCGCATGTCTCAAACTTTTTAAAACGAGTGAGTCCAAAGATCCATCAACATGGAGCTTCTCCATGCGTCTTATACCAATATGACTTACATGGCAGTGCCACAAGTAAGTGGTACTATCATTACTATCTTATATCTTTTGGCATGAAAATGTGTATCACTATGATCGAGATTCAATAAACCATTCCTTTAGGTGCAAGACCATTGAAGGTATTATTCAAATAAATAGAGTAACCATTATTCTCCTTAAATGAATAACCGTATTGCGATAGACATAATCCAATCATGTCTATGCTCAACGCAAACACTAAATGACAATTATTCAGGTTTAATACTAATCTTGATGGTAGAGGGAGCGTGCGATGTTTGATCACATCAAACTTGGAAACACTTCCAACACATATCGTTAGCTCACCTTTAGCTAGTCTCCGTTTATTCCGTAGCTTTTATTTCGAGCTACTAACACTTAGCAACCGAACCGGTATCTAATACCCTGGTGCTACTAGGAGTACTAGTAAATTACACATTAACTTAATGTATATCCAATATACTTCTATCGACCTTGCCAGCCTTCACATCTACCAAGTATCTAGGGTGATTCTACTCCAGTGGTTGTTCCCCTTATTACAGAAGCACTTAGTCTCGGGTTTGGGTTCAACCTTGGGTTTCTTCACTAGAGCAGCAGCTGATTTGCCGTTTCATGAAGTATCCCTTCTTGCCCTTGCCCTTCTTGAAACTAGTGGTTTCACCAACCATCAACAATTGATGCTCCTTCTTGATCTCTACTTTCGTGGTGTCAAACATCGCGAATATCTCAAGGATCATCATATCTATCCCTGATATGTTATAGTTCATCACGAAGCTCTAGCAGCTTGGTGGCAATGACTTTGGAGAACACTATCTCATCTGGAAGATCAACTCCCACTCAAGTGATTGTTATACTCAGACAATCTGAGCACAAGCTCAACGATTGAGCTTTTCTCCCTTAGTTTGCAGGCTAAGAAAATCGTCGGAGGTCTCATACCTCTTGATGTGGGCACGAGCCTGAAATCCCAATTTCAGCCCTTGAAACATATGTTCCGCGACGTTTCGAAAACGTCTTTGGTGCCTCAACTCTAAACCGTTTAACTGAACTATCACGTAGTTATCAAACGTGTATGTCCGATGTTCGCAACATCCACAGACGACGTTTGGGATTCAGCACACTGAGCGGTGCATTAAGGACATAAGCTTTCTACTGTTCGCATAATCGCTACTGTCAACTTTCAACTATATTTTCTCTAGGAACATATCTAAACAGTGGAACTAAAGCGCGAGCTTATGACATAATTTGCAAAGATCTTTTGACTATGTTCAGGATAATTAAGTTCATCGTATGAACTCCCACTCAGATAGACATCCCTCTAGTCATCTAAGTGATTACATGATCCGAGTCAACTAGGCCGTGTCCGATCATCACGTGAGACGGATTAGTCATCATCGGTGAACATCTTCATGTTGATCATATCTACTATACGACTCATGCTCGACCTTTCGGTCTCTTGTGTTCCGAGGCCATGTCTGTACATGCTAGGCTCGTCAAGTTAACCTAAGTGTTTCGCGTGTGTAAATCTGGCTTACACCCGTTGTATGTGAACGTAAGAATCTATCACACCCGATCATCACGTGGTGCTTCGAAACGATGAACTTTCGCAACGGTGCACAGTTAGGGGGAACACTTTCTTGAAATTTTAATGAGGGATCATCTTATTTACTACCATCGTTCTAAGCAAATAAGATGCATAAACATGATAAACATCACATGCAATCAAATAGTGACATGATATGGCCAATATCACATTGCTCCTTTTGATCTCCATCTTCGGGGCTCCATGATCATCATCGTCACCGGCATGACACCATGATCTCCATCATCGTGTCTCCATGAAGTTGTCTCGCCAACTTATTACTTCTACTACTATGGCTACCGGTTAGCAATAAAGTAAAGTAATTACATGGCGTTGTTCAGTGACACGCAGGTCATACAATAAATAAAGACAACTCCTATGGCTCCTGCCGGTTGTCATACTCATCGACATGCAAGTCGTGATTCCTATTACAAGAACATGATCAATCTCATACATCACATATCATTCATCACATTCTTCTTGGCCATATCACATCACATAGCATACCCTGCAAAAACAAGTTAGACGTCCTCTAATTGTTGTTTGCATGTTTTACGTGGCTGCTATGGGTTTCTAGCAAGAATGTTTCTTACCTACGCAAAAACCACAATGTGATATGTCAATTGCTATTTACCCTTCATAAGGACCCTTTTCATCGAATCCGATCTGACTAAAGTGGGAGAGACTGGCACCCGCTAGCCACCTTATGCAACAAGTGCATGTCAGTCGGTGGAACCTGTCTCACGTAAGAGTACGTGTAAGGTCGGTCCAGGCCGCTTCATCCCACGATGCCGCCGAATCAAGATTGGACTAGTAACGGTAAGCATATTGAACAACATCAACACCCACAACTACTTTGTGTTCTACTCGTGCAAAGAATCTACGCATAGACCTAGCTCTGATACCATTATTGGGGAACATAGCAGAGATTCAAAATTTTCCTACGTGTCACCAAGATCTATCTATGGAGAAACTAGCAACGAGGGGAAGGAGAGTGCATCTACATACCCTTGTAGATCGCTAAGCGGAAGCGTTCAAGAGAACGGGGTTGAAGGAGTCGTACTCGTCGTGATCCAAATCACCGGAGATCCTAGTGCCGAACGGACGGCACCTCCACGTTCAACACACGTACAGCCCGGTGACGTCTCCCATGCCTTGATCCAGCAAGGAGAGAGGGAGAGGTTGAGGAAGACTCCATCCAGCAGCAGCACAACGGCGTGGTGGTGATGGAAGAGCGTGGCAATCCTGCAGGGCTTTGCCAAGCACCGCGGGAGAGGAGTACTTGGGAGAGGGGGAGGGCTGCACCAGAACATGTGGGGCGGCTGACCTCCCACCCCCCACATATATATAGGGGCAAGGGAGGGGGGGCGGCCCCCTCAGATCCAATCTGAGGAGGGGCGGTGGCCAACGGGGGAGGAGTGCCTCCCAAGTCAAGTGGTGGCCCTCCCCCATAGGGTTTTCCCCTTCCCATGCGCATGGGCCTTGGGGGGCTGGTGCCCCTGGCCCATTAAGGCTAGGGCGCCCCCCTACAGCCCATGCTACTGTATTGGACGTGGTGGAACAATTTCCGGACCTCCGGACTCCTCCGGAACCTTCTGGAAGCTTCCCGATACAATACCGAAAAAACCCAAACTTTTTCCGGAACCCGAACAACAACTTTCCATATATAAATCCTTACCTCCGGACCATTCCGGAACTCCTCGTGACGTCCGAGATCTCATCCGGGACTCCGAACAACATTCGGTAACCACATACAAACTTCCTTTATAACCCTAGCGTCATCGAACCTTAAGTGTGTAGACCCTACGGGTTCGGGAGACATGTAGACATGACCGAGACGTTCTCCGGCCAATAACCAACAGCGGGATCTGGATACCCATGTTGGCTCCCACATGTTCCACGATGATCTCATCGGATGAACCACGATGTCAAGGACTCAATCGATCCCGTATACAATTCCCTTTGTCTAACGGTATTGTACTTGCCCGAGATTCGATCGTCGGTATACCGATACCTTGTTCAATCTCGTTATCGGCAAGTCTCTTTACTCGTTCCATAACACATCATCCCATGAACAACCCCTTGGTCACATTGTGCACATTATGATGATGTCCTACCAAGTGGGCCCATAGATACCTCTCCGTTTACACGGAGTGACAAATCCCAGTCTCGATTCGTGCCAACCCAATAGTCGCTTTCGGAGATACCTGTAGTGCACCTTTATAGCCACCCAGTTATGTTGTGACGTTTGGTACACCCAAAGCATTCCTACGGTATCCGGGAGTTGCACAATCTCATGGTCTAAGGAAATGATACTTGACATTAGAAAAGCTTTAGCATACAAACTACGATCTTTGTGCTAGGCTTAGGATTGGGTCTTGTCCATGACATCATTATCCCAATGATGTGATCCCGTTATCAATGACATCCAATGTCTATGGTCAGGAAACCGTGACCATCTATTGATCAACGAGCTAGTCAACTAGAGGCTTACTAGGGACATGGTGTTGTCTATGTATCCACACATGTATCTGAGTTTCCCATCAATACAATTATAGCATGGATAATAAACGATTATCATGAACAAGGAAATGTAATAATAACTAATTTATTATTGCCTCTAGGGCATATTTCCAACAGCCCCTGCCCACAGGACATGTAGCCTAGCTGGACAGAGCATCGTCGAGGACCAGGCCAGATGGGACCTGTGGCGACGGCTTGCTGGACGAACCCTAGTGATGCAGGCAGGGGATCAAGGTAGACGAAAAGGGGAGAGGAGATGCAAGCGGGAAGGGCAATGAATGCTTGCGTGTTTGTTTTTACTTGAGGGTCAGGTGTGATGCGGGCGTGAGCAGTTGCATTTTGAGTGTAATATAGGCAGACAACAAAGTCATTTCACTATTCCCCTTCCCTTTAATTTTTAGTGAGGTTCTACCCGAAACACCCCCCTCTAAAGCGAAATAAGTTAAGCCCAAGCCCATAACTCAAAAATGACTTCTTTACATCTTTTATGGCTTATTTTGACAATAAGCCCTGAAAAGGCGGAATCGAACTGGCCCTTAACCTGCAATTCAATTGTGCGTGCAATGATGAATCACTCCTACCTGCTATAGTGTACATTTAGGCATCATCATACATGGCATAACCTAATACATGTGCATTCCATGTAGAATCTGGAATATGCAATGTTTATGTTAGTTCATACGTTGCACATGATGTTTAAATTCCCCTTAAATCTGGTCAGTCAAGTGATGGTCTTTAAGCCTCCTTCTTTGTTTCTTTTCTTGATATGTAAGATTTGCTCACACATCTGTTCAATTGCTTGTTTGCATCCGCCAGCCATACTAGGACTGTTTGCTTTGGTTACTTGTTGTTCTTGACCTAACACTCTAACAGAGCTTGTCAACGATTTAAACACTAAGGGCTTCTGTAGTGGGGCCTTGTCTAACTCATAGGTGACATAAGGGTTTGGCTGTACACTAAAGTAGGCTCTCCAAGAGTACCTGGATATCCAGTTTGAAGGTATGCCTAGTTTTTACATAGTGCAGACATAGTAAATGTTCATTTCTTTGTGTGCAAGTGCAAGAGATGCGGCATGTTTCATTATGTGGTGTTGTTTTGTTATAATCTCATCCTTTTGTGTTCACAGATTGGAAAGTATGCATATTTATCTTCCAAGGAGACGAGTAACTAGTTTGTGTCACCTTGCAGAGGGGGTGCAATGAAGATAAGATTGAGGATTTCCAAGTACAAGATGTTAGGAAGGAGCCTTGCAAGAGAAGTAGGAGCTGCGCTGAGCCTCTTCAACCAGTTAAGGTAAGTCACTGTATCCAACTCAATAGTTCAATTCCTTGTTTGTTTCAGGCATAGTTAATTTGCTCTTTTCAATTGCTTTATTTGTCCTCAGTTAATGAGATGCCCAAATAATGATGCCTGATGTTGGGTACTTGTATAACTATTAGTTAACATAATTAAAGGCCTTACCATTTAATTACTCTGCCGAAGTGTGCCTGAAGCTTTGAAGTCTATTAACAAACTATTATTGCATGAGGCTCACAATCTAGTTTATACTAGGCTAATGATTGCATAGTTTTGCTTGCTGTAGTAGGTTTGTATGAATCCCTCTGTTGTTCATTATGCTCCCTAAGACTTTAATTGAGCTACAGAATGGCCAACTGCTTGCTTACTTATACGCAACGTGTTGTCTAAATTTGTAACTTGTCTGTGTTTTGGATTGGGCCCCAACATCATGCTCCTCTCGTGAGCTAAGAGAGATTTCTGTATGCAGGCTGCACAGACTACCTTTTTTATAATTTTTAAACTACCACCTGCTTATGCTTCATGACGTGTAACATTATTGTTAGTCCTGTTTTGCCATGTACAAAATAGTCTGTCTTGCTCGCTTCACTGTTGTAACTATATTTTTACCCTAGTCATGTGTACGTACAGAAACATTTCAGGATGAAGTGACATCAACACAAAGATCTGCGAGCAGTGCAGCATGGCCGTTACCGAATGATTATGGATTGGAATTGGAATGTGCTAATGTTCTTGAGCATCAACTAGAGGTGCCAAGACAATGTTTACATGATTCTCAATGTATAATCAACAAGTTGAGACTGGACATGCAGGTATTAGATGCAGGACTCAAAAAAATGAAACAAGACACTGAGGTAACCACGAAGGAATTGGAGATTTTGCATACTGAAATTTGTGTTATCTGAATCCAGCCAATCCTATTTTCTGAAGAGATTATAGTTCAAATGGTAAGTTTTGTTGATGCGTGTCCATGATGTATGAGCTTTATTTGTCCAGTGTATGTAATTTGTTGTTTGTGTACGCTTTATTATCACTGGTACCGGACTATAATGCATAGTGGGTATATTCGGTTGTAATTTATTTATTGTATATTGTAGGATTATTCTACGTTTCTATGCATCTTTTTATTGTATAGTGTATGTTTTTTAGAGGCGATAGTATAGAGTAGGATATTTCTTGAATATGCTATATCATTGAAAGGGGGGCCAACAAGCCCAAACATTTCCTGGACGCCATACAAACGAACAAACATGTGTAGTCAAAGCGGGCCTTAATTGGGCTGGTCAAAATAATATTAAGTGGATCCCAAATGATGTGGCCCGGTGTAACAACAGCTCTTAGCAGGCCGTCAACAGGCCTAAAGCTTGATAGGGCCATATAAATGGAAATGGCCTGCAGGCCGAAATAAATGTCAATTGTGTCTCGGCCCTTTTACTTTACGGGCCAGTAAGAGGACGAAAGTGTTATGGGCCAGAGGAGGCCCAATTTGCAAACTAGGCTTTTAACAGGCCGAAAGTCGCGTTGGGATGAAATGATGCCTTGCGGAACGTGGGCCCCTAATGGGCCTTTGCCCTGCGGAACGTGGGCCCCTAATGGACCTAAAGTCAAAGGCCCAACTGTTGTGCGGGCCGTTAACAGGTCGAGGGACAAAATGGGCTAAGATTTGGCCCATTTACCGAAAAGGCCGAGGACAGGCCTAAAGTCACAGCAGGCTAGAATTGCCCCAACTACAGAATGGGACGAGAAAAGGCCCAAAGACGTTCTGGGCCGTTAACGGGATGGAACTGACGATAGGCTGCTAATAGGCCGAATAAGCTCGGGCCGCAATTGGTCCCAAAAACGTAGCGGGCCGTTAACGGGCTTAAACTGACGATGGGCTGGAAATTGTAGATTCTAGAATGGGCCTTCGATGGGCCAATTCTTTATAACTTGTATGGGCCGTACTTTTAAATGGGCCTAACTCAAGTAGGCCGCTAATGGGCCAGCCCGCTTATTTTGACAGGCTCGGCCTTTTCACCAGAATGGGCCTATGTTGGGCCATGCCACGTGTCGACGTATCATAGGAGGCTCCTGTCCAATGAGTGGATGACATCTGTCCCAATGGTGAGGCAACACGTGTTTCCGTCGGCCAATGAGAATTTTACACGTGGAAAATCCCCATTGGTCATGGCTGTTAGCAGGTTATCGAATCGAAAACCGGACCTGATAGCTTAACGGCGTCCCGTTATGGTGGATGTCACGTGTCGGTCACCCTTGATGAAAGCACTTCTATGACGCGCGATTTATTGTCATGGAAGTGGACACTTCCGTGATGATAATTTTGGTAATGTCATGGAACACTTCTACGACAGCACAAGTATGACTATCTTGATTCTGTCATAAAATCGTCATGGATGTACATGCATGACAGAAAACGTGACCTACTGTGACAAACACGTATCATCACGGAAGTGTATTTTTTTGTAGTGATGGAATACGTACGAAAAACATGATGGCATGGCATATTCACAACTATTTTTATAAACTAAGAAGAAGTAATTTAATCAAATTACAAGCAATACAAGCTAGACGCCATATGCAACATGCAAGAAAATATCACACTGCCAAGCTAGAGAAAGCACCTGGGATGCCGGTTTCGCCGGAGGACCTCCATCAGACCCTGCCTTAATTTTTTCCTTCCTCTTACTTAATTTTATTGCCTTGTCAAGTCAAACCCACAAGCAAAATGAATAAAAATTCGCTTTACAGACCTCATTGATGCAGCATGCTAACGAGCACTACTTTAATGTAAGGCGGCCGCATGATAGGACAATTGAATGTGTAAGGAAAAAGGACAGCATTGCATATTCACAGCTATGTGTGCAAACTAAGCAGAAGGCATTCAACAACTTAGAAGCATAGACACCATATGAAAGATGCGACGAATAATCACTCTACCAAGTTAAAATTGTCTCGTCATAAGTGCCATTTCAACAAATTAGAAGTAGTACAAGCTAGAAAAGAATGAGAGATCTAACCTATATCACACTCCCAAGTTAAAGGTGTCTCGCGATAAGTGATTATTGCAGGTTACACAATAGTAGTACTTCGATGTAAGAACATGGTGTGATAGACATATATTGCATGTTCTAGAAACATGAACACGTGTCTTATTCACAAGTATAATGTGTAAAGTAAGCAGATGGAATTCAACAAAATTAGAAGCAATACAAGCTATACATCATAGATAGCATGCAACCACATATAACAGTGCCAAGTTAGAGGGAGCAGATGTGATGGTGGACTAGGGGAAATGTGCTCATCATCAACACATCTACGTTGAGTGTCTATGCATGTGTTGTCTTGCAAATCTTGTTGGGGATGGTGGAGTAGAATGTGTAGAGGCCCTCCGTTTCAGTTGGTCGGAAGGAGCACCATTATCCACTGCCTTGCTAATTTCCTTCCCCTGTTATGATTTTGCATTGTCAAGTAAAACCAACAAGCAAAAGCAATAAAATTCACTCTTCAGAACTCATTCATGCATGATACTAAAAATCACTACTTTGATGTAAGGCAAACACATGATATGAGGATGGAATATGTACGAAAAATAGGATGGCATGGCATATTCACAACTATTTGTGTAAACTAAGAAGAAGCCATTTCAACAAATTAGAAGCAATGCAAGCTATACACCACATGAAAGATACAACCAATATGACTCTGCCAAGTTAAAAGCGTCCCATCATAAATGGCGTTTCAACAAATTAGAAGCATTGCATGCTATAAATCATATGAAAGATGCAACCAATATCACACTGCATATACTAAAGGTGTCTCGTCATAATTGATTGATGCGGGATACAAAAAACAGTAGTTTTATGTAAGGACATGCTTAATAGACAGATGTACTAGTACCAAAAATAGGAAGGCATGTCACATTAATAGGTATAATGTGTAAACTAAGCAGAATAGCACATGCAATTTAACTAGATTGGAAGAATTACAATCTAGACACCATATGCAACATGCAACCACATATCACACTACCAAGTTAGAGCAAGCACCTGCGATGGTGGTGTAGGGGAAATGTGGTCATCAACTACAGAACTACGTCTACTATCTTCATCTAGCCTTGTTGTTTCTTCAGAATCATGTGGGGAGGCTGACATTGCATTCTTTAAAAGAGGATCTTTTCTCAGAGTAATCCATGGGCCTGACTGTCTCATCGTAAGTGATTGATGAGGGATACACAAGAACATTAGTTTGATGTAAGAACATGGCTAATAGACAGATGTAGTAGTTTGTACCAAAAAAAGGAAGGCATGTCATATTCAATGGTATAATGTGTAAGCTAAGCAGATGCAATTTAACCAAATTGGAAGCAATACAAGGTAGACATCCGGCCGGAGTGGTGAGCATGATCATCGATGATCTGAGAGCCTAACAGGAAGCGGGCTGCTTTGCCACCACCATGGCTTTTTAGTTGGCTTGCAGGTGACGCATGTCTGTGCTGGGCTTGTCACTGGCTCGGCCAGTGCCCTGACTAGCTATTTGGCTTATGGTGCTCCTGGGATGGTGGTTCATGTAAAAAATATCTTTCCTTGTCTTAATAAAGACCAACTTTGGCCTTTCAAATACAAGCAAACACCATATGCAACATGCAACCACATATGACACCGCAAAGTCAAAGCAAGCACCTGGGATGGTGGTTCATGGCGAGCGAGATCATCAACTCCAGAGCTACGTTTACCATCTCCATCTGCTTACATTGCACCCTTTAAAGTGTTGAAACGTGTCTTGCCTAACCACGAACAAAGCTAGAGCGACTTCTCTCTTTTATTTCATGTTTTTATTAACAGTTTGGCAGAGGCTGAAATACCCATGCATACAAAAACAATAGTGAGAGTATGGGTGAAGTGTGTGCAGAACTAGTGCACTATAAAAGTAGATAGCAGGTGGCTGAAAAATAAATGACAGGGGACACATGATAGCTCTACAACATAGCATGGCAAATGAAATTAGATTCTACTAGGATTTTGTAATATGAGCACAGGGATGGCTGGGAAATGCAAGTACTTGATGTCTACTATGCAGCCTTTCTTCTTGTAGACTCGTGTTGGGCCTCCAAGCGTGGAGTTTTGTAGGACAGTGGCAATTTTCCCTCAAGTGGATGACCCACTACTGGAATTAGGATCTTTGTCGTCAGCCAGCTCGTTGTCATCAGCTAGCTGATGACAAAGAATGTCTTTGCCATCAGCTTATGTAAAACTGACGGTAAAGAATGAGCTGATGGCAAAGATCATGTTTACGTAGCAATTTTCCCTCAAGTGGAGGTACCTAAGGTTTATTAATCCATGGGAGGCGTAGGATGAAGATGATCTCTCTCAAACAACCGTGCAACCAAATAACAAAGAGTTCTTGTGTCCCCAACACACCCAATACAATGGTAATTGTATAGGTGCACTAGTTCAGCGAAGAGATGGTGATACAAGTGTAATATGGATAGTAGATATAGGTTTTTGTAATCTGGAAATATAAAAACAGCAAGGTAACTAGTAACAAAAGTGAGCAAAGATTGTTGCAATGCTTGAAAATAAGGCCTAGGTTTCATAATTTCACTAGTGCAAAGTCTCTCAACAATGATAACATATTTAAATAAAATGGCAATCCCTCAACGTGCGACAAAGTGTCACTCCAAGGTTTCTATCGCGGAGAACATAAGATGAAATTGCTTGTGGGGTACGAAACCACCTCAAAGTTATTCTTTCTGATCAATCTTTTAAGCTATTCCTATAAGTGTCACAAACAGCCCTAGAGTTCATACTGAAATAACACCATACGATACACATCAATCAAACATAATGTCACCTACATACTCCAATGTCACCAAAACTATCCGTGGATCAATTATACGACATGCATCAAACAAATTCAGATTCATAATATTCAATCCAACACAAAGAACCTCAAAGAGTGCCCCAATATTTCTATCGGAGAAACAAGGATGAAAACGTGCATCAACCCCTATGCATAGATTACCCCAATGTCACCTCGGGAATCCACTAGTTGAGTACCAAAACATACATCAAGTGAGTTAATAGAACACCCCCATTGTCACCATGGGTATCCCACGCAAGACATACATCAAGTGTTCTCCAATCCATAAAAGTATTCAATCCGTTAATAGTGAAACCTCAAATGTAAAACTCAATTCATCACACGAAGATAGAGAGAGAAACGCCATATGATCCAACTATCGTAACAAAGCTCGCGGTACATCAAGATCGTGCCAAATCAAGAACACGAGAGAGAGAGAGAGAGAGAGAGAGAGAGAGAGAGAGATCAAACACATATCTACTAGTACATATCCTCAACCCCGAGGGTGAACTACTCCCTCCTCATCATGGTGGTCGCCGGGATGATGAAGATGGCTCTGGTGATGATTTCCCCCTCTGGGAGGGTGCTGGAACGGGGTCCCGATTGGTTTTTCATGGCTAGAGAGGCTTGCAATAGCGGAACTTCTCATCTAAGGTTCTTTCTAGGGGTTTTGTTATTTACAGGAATTTTTGGCCTCGGTCTCACGTCAAGGGGGTGCCCATGGGGCCCACAAGCCGGGGCGTGCCCCCTAGGCTTGTGGCCTCCTTGGTCACTTCCTGGCCCAACTCCGATGCTTCGGGGGTCTCTTTGGTCCATAAAAAAACACCATAAATTTTTAGCCCATTCCGAAAAAATTTATTTCTGCACAAAAAACGACACCATGGTAGTTGTGCTGAAAACAGCGTCAATCCGATTAGTTCTAATCAAATCATACCAAAACCATATAAAATTGCTGTAAACATGGCATGAATACTTCATAAATTATAGATACGTTGGAGAAATATCAGCATCCCCAAGCTTAATTCTTGCTCGTCCTTGAGTAGGTAAATGATAAAAGAAATAATTTATGAAGTGTGAATGCTAGCATAGTGCATAAATTTGATCAATGATAGTTCCAATCATTTTTTTCTAGCATCACTATATATCATAAATAGTAGCTCATGTCATAAAACTTCTCATGATCAACTAACAAGCTATTCACATGTTAAAGCATAGACCATAAACTTTCTTGAAAACTAACAAACTATGTTCTCAGTCGTCAAACAATTGCAATTCATCTTATTTTCAGAAAGGGTCTATGTAAGAGCTTTGATTTAGCAAATTCAACATACTCAACTATCATATAGTCTTCCATGATTGCTGACACTCAAAGCATATTTTTAGAACAAATAGCATCCATCGAACATAGAGAAAGATAGGGGCTTAATGTTTCGCCTCCCAACTTATTTACCATATAGATAATTGTCAAGGATAATAATTCATGATCAAATATATTTGAATGGCCATATATGCTTGTATCTTTCCCCACCACATGGTACTTGCCAACTAGAGAATAATTGAGGTTGAAATGAGAAGGAATACTTCCGACTCTTGCATAAAAGTAAAAGATAGGCTCTACGCAGAGGGAAGCAGGGATTTGCAGAGGTGCCAGAGCTCAAAGATTTTAAAACAGAGATGAATATAATTTTGAGAGGTATGCTTTCATTGTCAACGTAACGACCAAGAGTTCCCAGTATCTTCAATGCTAGACACATTATACACCGTTCCCAAACAGAAAGGTAAAGTTTTACTCCCTCTCCACCAACAAACACAATCAATGCATGGCTAGCCGAATCCTGGGGTGCCCTCCATACCAACAACAATCCGAGGGAGTTTTGTTTTATTATTATATTTTGATTTTGATCATAGGACTGGGCATCCCAATTACGAGCCACTTTCTCGTGAATGACAAGCAAATAAACATTCATCGTGAGAATAACCCACCTAGTATGGAAGATACTGACTGCCCCCTGTCGCTTCATGAGCGATTTGGGCATACAAACAAATTATTATTTGAAAATTTAGAGTTTGGCACATGCAAATTTACTTGGAACGGCAGGTAAATACCGCATATAGGTAGGTATGGTGGACTCATATGGAATAACTTTGGGTTTAAGGAAGTGGATGAACAAGCAGTATTCCTGCTTAGTACAGATGAAGGCTAGTAAAAGATCCTAAGGAAGCACCACTTGTTGGAGGATCCATAACAATATAACTTCTATACAAATATACCCAAACATAACTCATTACATTGTCTTCCCTGTCCAACTTCAACTAATTTTCACAAGTTTTAAAATAATTAATGGGGCTCACAACCATAGAAGATGTCCAAGATAGTATACTTATATGTTAAACCTCTCTTCCTTCAATATTCTTTCATGAATTGTTCAAGTGACCAATGTTGTGTTTGCTAACTTTCGACAAATTTTACCACATATACTTCTTTTGTGTGAAGTCATTACTCCCCATGGAATAAGCATATGAAACATATATAATTTCATATTTATGATATTCAATTCATTCAACCATTTACTCAAAGGATATAAGGAAGCACGATAGTAAATGACAAACTACTCCAAAAATATATAAGTGAAGATCAATGAGTGGTCAAATAGTTAAGTAGCTATATAACGACTCTCTCTCATAAAAAAATTAGATCTTAAGTATCTATTATATACATAATACATAAGACAAATAAGCCACCACGTTCGTCCACACAGATTAAATTACCTCGACGGTTAATTTTAGATACAGATGGTTGAGATTTAAAAGATGTAACGTTACATCCAAATATATCACGTACAAACAATTTGGCACGTCACATAGAAATAGTCCAACACGTCTTTGGTCTAACTCATGTGCCTTTCTAGAAAAAAAAGAGAATCGGACACAATCAGACATATAGGCTTACGTTGGTATTGCAACACATGAGCCGATCAAGGATTAAGAAGAGTCCAGCTCAATCAGCTGTCAAAAGAAAGAAGGAATAGTTTGACCACGCGGAGAAGGAAAGAGATACATATGTATACGTTTTGTTACAGCACGGAGGGAGCTGGTCATGTCACGTGGTCAGCTAGGGTCCCTATTTACATGCAAATCGGAGGACCATAAGACGTTCTTTTTGCATCCGACCTGCACAAAAATTGCAAGGTATGGCATAATGGATGATGTCCTAGCCAATACTTTCAATAAATCCAGCGAGCCAATGTGCTACTTTTCTTTTTTATGTTTCACTTAATATAGCAAGTGTTCTAAAAGATTAATTTTGCAAGCCATCCATCACTAAAAATACTTGAGAAAACCATCCTTCCGGGTTTTTTTATCGGAATCCACCGGGTTCTCTGACACAAGAAATAGAAAATAAATTAAAATAAGAAAGTATCCCATTTTAACCGAAGCCTCATTTGGATTGCATGTAATTCCATTTCTCTGTCTTTGTTGTAGCCCACTAATATATCCCACTCTCTTAATAAAGCCCAGAAATTAAAACAAAAAATTGTTAGACAAAACCTATCAATGACACGCTAGATCTTAACCCAAAAAAGGTTATATTCCACTATTAATAGGTGCTGATACATACTAAAAAAACTCAGAGGATAAATACACATGTGCAACGAAAAAATCTTACAAGATGCTACAAAAAATATGCATGTAACCTTAACTCTTTTTTGTGGGCCTTTAAAAAAATTAAGCACCCACTTTGGCTTACTTATGCAGATAGACTGTATAATCTCATTCACCGGTTATATCATGGACCCTAATTATAATGATGCTGATTTAAAGAGAACCTGGCAGAACATTTTCGTGTCAAAAACTATGATTCTGGAAAAAATAAAAATAAACACTGATGACATCATGGGCAGCATCAGCAAAAGAAACATATTATACGCTTTTTCTTCCATGGTGTACTTATATATACATATATCAAAGATATGTGTGTTCATCTAAAAAGTAAATAAGGATCGACTGTGTTTGTTTGTTCGACCGGCTCCATAAGTTGTAGCTAACAACAAACTTAAACATTTTATAAGATATGCACAATAAATGCATTGGCCGCAAGGCCCTGTCATAGTTGGCACACATATTCCATGCATGCAATGACATCTCACTTAATATACATTTGGAAAAACAAATCCTAATATATCACCATATACAATTGTTGATTTATGTATCAATTAAGTGGTTGAGAGTAAAACAAAGTATTGTAATAAGTCACTGTACACCCCTTGGATATATCGACATGGATACACAAGCTACGATGATCAGGCTAAGAGATGATGTTTTGCGAGTCTTAACCGGCTCAATCCCTTTTTCATCCACTTCTCTCTATTTGTAACTCTACTTGAATTAGTTCTTCGTATGTTTAGTGTGGTGAGTACTGCATCCATAACTAGAGGACTTGTTTTTCTGCTTGTATCCCAGGGGAAGTTTGATTAGATAAGACATATTTGATGATTTTTTTTATTACATTAACTTTATAGTGACGATCATGGTGACTCGGAAAATTCTTATTAGTTGGAAATTTTCTTTAGATATATAGTCTAATGACATACAAATTTCATATCATATGGATAAAAACAACAATTGTTTACTACATAATAATTTATAATAAGAAAAACGGGTAGCAACTTTCCTTATTTTTAGACACTGTGTACACAAAGTATAAGAAATAGCTGGAGATTATATATACAATTCAACCTACAAACTACACATGGAATCAAAAAATAGCAATTGCATCCAGTCGACATCATATAATATGTAGTAATGGAAGAAATGTTATTCAATGTAACATGCCAAAGTTGATTGGGCATGTATGTGTTACTTCGGCAAACAGAAAAATATGAGAAGTGTATGAAATGTATCAACATGAATGGTTTTGGTAGTACATAAAAGTAGTTCAAGACGAATACTAGAGATGCACGGAAGCATATATAAATTGATCATCATTGGTAGATTGAATTCATGGTGATGTGAAGCAAGTGAGATTTGGTAGATTGGTAAGGATTAACAAATAATATGAAGGACAAATATAGCATTAGGAAAGAAGAATCGACTGGCCATTGTTGTGTCATCTCTACGAGGTAGAGTATCATGAAAAGAATGTAACATTGTGTCATGCCAAATAGTTGGATGCAGATGTTATGTCAACTATGTGATAATATTCTTAGTGTGCCAAGTAATAAAACTTGATGCAAACACCATGCATCGACACCACCATAAGGTATAAACATTGTGTTGACAGTTATGGAGCTGGAATGATTTAGAAAATTTGGATGAGTGGGCCCCCATAAAAACATGGTTAGATATGCGGGCCATAACACATATTTCAGATGTACAATGCACTGAACGAATATTTTAAATGCAATGTCGCACTGCTGATGAGGTTGGTGAGGAAGGAAATGAATGTTTAGATCACGTTCTTTGTTCCAAATTATCTAGAAGATATTTAATAAAATTAGATATATCTATCTTAAATCATAAAGGTATATATTAGGAAGAATGTGGTATTTAGATTAGTCAAATAAAATTATTATAACATTATTTTCATTTTATGTAATCTTATCGTCATATCGCTTTTGTACAAACACTCATATAGAAAATAATGGTCGGAGTTATGTACCATACTCAAAATCTAATACGATGTTAACAAGATGTAAGGTGAGCAAACACACATGTCACTAACAGAAGAAAAAAAGCCTAGAACTATCTCCAAACATAGATAGATGAGTTTATCCTGTAATACATCTAACCAAAGTGCTGATATTTTATGTATCTATATGTAAATAATAATAATAGTAATAACAATAATTCATCACCAACCTCTTATTAAAAAACTCATTAGTTGATCTACATAAGTGTGAGTCTATACAATAGTAATAACCAAAGCCATGCACTATATATCGCATAGAAATCTGAAACGACAACTATGACAATACTCAATAAATCTAGCCACGCAAATGCGCGGGTCACCCTGCTAGTTTTATTCAAACAGCAAGCAAAATAAAATAAAGTGGCATTCCAAGGATAGCACATATCATGTGAAGAAGCAAAAACTTAGGCTCAACCAAAACTGATTGATCATTGTTGAAGAAGAAAGGTGGGATGCCAACCGGGGCATCCCCAATCTTAGATGCTTGAGACTTCTTGAAATATTAACTAGTGATGCCTAGGGCGTCCCCAAGCTTGAGTTGTTATGTCTCCTTAATTCCTCTCATATCATGGTTTCCCTCATTCTTAAAAACTTCATCCACACGAAACTCAACAAGAACTTGTGAGATAAGTTAATATAAACCAATGCAATAACCTTATTATATTCTCTAATGTACAAAATCACTAAAATTATAATTTGACATTGCATACTAAATGCCTCTGCATATTTAATACTCATGTCCTCAAATAGAATCATTAAACAAGTAAACATGTGCAAACAATGCAAACATAACAGCAATTTGTCTAAACAGAACAGTGTGTAAAGAATGCAGAAGATCAATACTTCTATAACTCCAAAAATTCTGAAAATTACCACACTATCGAAAATTTGTTTTTACGCATTGTGTAAAAATTCAAGATTTTACCTCGTTCTGACTTTCCATAACAATTCAGACAATGATAGAAAACTTTCTGTTATAAAAACAATAACATATAGACTTGAAAAATAAGCATGGTAAAGGCTATACTTGACCTTTTTATTGAAATAAAAGATGCAAAACATTATTCTAAATAGCATAAGAAAATCTCAACAAAAGAAATTGATGCTCCAAGCAAAACTCTATCATGTGACGAATAAAAATATAGCTCCAAGTGAGCTTACCGATAATGTTGGAGACGAAAGAGGGTATGCCTTCCGTGGCATCCCCAAGCTTATTTGCTTGGGTATTCCTTGAATATTACCTTGGGGTGCCTTGGTAATCCCCAAGCTTAGGGTATTTCTACTCCTTATTATCCTCATATCGATATCTCACCCAAAACTTGAAAACTTCAATCACACAAAACTTAACGGAACTTCATGAGAAGGGTTAGTATGATAAAGACAAATCATTCGCTTTGGTGCTGTCAAGACAAGATTCATAATTGTCCTCACACAATGCCTACTTTACGCTACAATTTCTACAATTTATATTGACCAATATAAGCCATAGAAACTATAAAACAAGCAAACTATGCATTGAAAATAGAATCTGTCAAAAACAGAACAGTCTGTAAAGATCTGGACAATGACCATACTTCTGTAAATACAAAAATGAAAACTTAGGACAATGTAGAAAATTTGTATACCAATCATGTGTAAAAAATTCAGAATTTTATCACGTTCCAGTGACTTTAAACAATTCTGTTACTGGAAGCAAAAGTTTCTGTTTTTGCACAGAATCAAGTCAACTATCATCCACACTACCCCAAAGGCTTTACTTGGCACTTTATTGAAACAAAAACTATAAAAAATGATTACTACAATTGCTTAACCATGTGAACACACAAAAACAGTAGGTTTAAATATTGGGTTGTCTCCCAACAAGCGCTTTTCTTCAATGCATTTTTAGCTAGGCATGATGATTTCAATGATGCTCACATAGAAGATAAGAATTAAATCATAAAGAGAGCATCATGAAGCATATTACTAGCACATTTAAGCCTAACCAACTTCCTGTGCATAGGTATTTTTTGATCAAACACTTATGGGAAAAAAATAAACTAGCATAGGAAGGCAAAATAAGCATAACTTCAAGATTTTCAACACATAGAGAGTAAACTTGATATTATTGCAATATGTAAAAGCATATATTCCTCTCTCATAATAATTTTCAGTAGCATCATGAATGAATTCAACAATATAACTATCACATAAAGCATTCTATTCATGATCTACAAGCATAGAAATTTTACTACTCTCCACATAAGCAAATTTGTTCTCATGAATAGTAGTGGGAGCAAATTCAATGAAATAACTATCATATGACACTTGATTCACATAATCAATTTGAGCATTAAAATCATGATGACAAGTTTCATGGATATCATTACCCTTTATAGTATACATATCATCACAATAATCATCATAGATAGTAACTTTTTTATAATAGTCAATTGAAACCTCTTCCAAAATACTGGATTCATCACTAAATAAAGTCATGAACTCTCCAAATCCACATTCATAATTTGTCGGTGGAACCGGTCTCACGTAAGAGTACGTGTAAGGTCGGTCAGGGCCGCTTCATCCCACGATGCCGCCGAATCAAGATAAGACTAGTAACGGCAAGCATATTGAACAAAATCAACGCCCACAACTACTTTGTGTTCTACTCGTGCATAGTAACTACGCATAGACCTAGCTCTGATCCCACTGTCGGGGAACGTAGCATAAATTCAAAATTTTCCTACGTGTCACCAAGATCTATCTATGGAGAAAGCAGCAACGAGGGGAAGGAGAGTGCATCTACATACCCTTGTAGATCGCTAAGCGGAAGCGTTCAAGTGAACGGGGTTGATGGAGTCGTACTCGTCGTGATTCAAATCACCGATGATCCTAGCGCCGAACGGACGGCACCTCCGCGTTCAACACACGTACGGAACGGAGACGTCTCCCATGCCTTGATCCAGCAAGGAGGAGGGAGAGGTTGATGGAGATCCAGCAGCACGACGGCGTGGTGGAAGTAGCGGGATTCCAACAGGGCTTTGATAAGCGCTGCGGGAGGAGGGAGATGTGTCACGGGAGGGAGAGGGAGGCCCCAGGCCTTAGGTATGATTGCTCCTCCTTTTCCCCACTATATATAGGGCCAAGGGAGAGGGGGAGGGCGCAGCCTTGCCCCTTCCTCCAAGGAAGGGTGCGGCCAAGGGTGGGGAGGAGTCCATCCTCCCCAAGGCACCTCGGAGGTGCCTTCCCCTTTTAGGACTCTCCCCTTTTTCTCTTCTCTTGGCGAATGGGCCTCTTGGGGCTGGTGCCCTTGGCCCATGTAGGCCAAGGCGCACCCCCTACAGCCCATGTGGCCCCCCGGGGCAGGTGGCCCCACCCGGTGGACCCCCGGGACCCTTCCGGTGGTCCCGGTACAATACCGATGACCCCGAAACTTGTCCCGATGGCCGAAATAGCACTTCCTATATATAATTCTTTACCTCCGGACCATTCCGGAACTCCTCATGACGTCCGCGATCTCATCCGGGACTCCGAACAACTTTCGGGTTACCGCATACTAATATCTCTATAACCCTAGCGTCACCGAACCTTAAGTGTGTAGACCCTACGGGTTCGGGAGACATGCAGACATGACCGAGACGTTCTCCGGTCAATAACCAACAGCGGGATCTGGATACCCATGTTGGCTCCCACATGTTCCACGATGATCTCATCGGATGAACCACGATGTCAAGGACTTAATCAATCCCGTATTCAATTCCCTTTGTCTATCGGTATGTTACTTGCCTGAGATTCGATCGTCGGTATCCAATACCTTGTTCAATCTCGTTACCGGCAAGTCTCTTTACTCGTTCCGTAACACATCATCCCGTGATCAACTCCTTGGTCACATTGCGCATATGATGATGTCCTACCGAGTGGGCCCAGAGATACCTCTCCGTTTACACGGAGTGACAAATCCCAATCTCGATCCGCATAAAACAATAGATACTTTCGGAGATACCTGTAGTGCACCTTTATAGTCACCCAGTTACATTGTGACGTTTGATACACCCAAAGCACTCCTACGGTATCCAGGAGTTACACGCTCTCATGGTCGAAGGAAGAGATACTTGACATTTGAAAAGCTTTAGCATACGAACTACACGATCTAGTGCTATGCTTAGGATTGGGTCTCGTCCATCACATCATTCTTCTAATGAAGTGATCCCGTTATCAATGACATCTAATGTCCATGGTCAGGAAACCGTAACCATCTATTGATCAACGAGCTAGTTAACTACAGGCTTACTAGGGACAGATTGTGGTCTATGTATTCACACGTGTATTATGATTTCCGGATAATACAGTTATAGCATGAATAAAAGACTATTATCATGAACAAAGAAATATAATAATAACACTTTTATTATTGCCTCTAGGGCATATTTCCAACAGTCTCCCACTTGCACTAGAGTCAATAATCCAGTTCACATCAATATGTGATTAACACTCAAGGAGTTCTAGGTTTGATCATGTTGCTTGTGAGAGAGGTTTTAGTCAACGGGTCTGAACCTTTTTAGATCCGTGTGTGCTTTACAAATCTCTATGTCATCTCCTAGATGCAGCTACCACGCTCTATTTGGAGCCATTCCAAATAACTGTTCTACTTGGAGCTATTCTAAATTGTTGCTCCATTATACGTATCCGGTATCTCTTCTCAGAGCTATCCGGATAGGTGTCAAGCTTGCATCGACGTAACCCTTTACGACGAACTCTTTTACCACCTCCATAATTGAGAAAATTCCTTAGTCCACTAGTTACTAAGGATAACTTTGACCGCTGTCCTGTGATCCATTCTTAGATCACTCTGGTACCCCTTGACTGACTCATGGCAAGGCACACTTCAGGTGCGGTAGACAACATAGCATACTGTAGAGCCTATGTCTTAAGCATAGGGGACGACCTTCGTCCTTTCTCTCTTTTCTGCCGTGGTCAAGCTTTAAGTTCTTAACTTCATACCTTATAACTCAGGCAAGAACTCCTTCTTTGACTGATCCATCTTGAACACCTTCAAGATCATGTCAAGGTATGTGCTCATTTGAAAGTACCATTAAGCGTTTTGATCTATCCTTATAGATCTTGATGCTCAATGCTCAAGTAGCTTAATCCAGGTTTTCATTTGAAAAACACTTTTCAAATAGCTCTGCATGCTTTCTAGAAATTCTACATCATTTCCGATCAACAACATGTTAACAACACATACTCATCGGAAAATCTATAGTGCTCCCACTCACTTCTTTGGAAATACAAGTTTCTCATGAACTTTGTATAAACCCAAAATCTTTGATCATCTCATCAAAGCATACATTCCAACTCCGAGATGCTTACTCCAGTCCATGGAAGGATTGCTGGAGCTAGCATACCTTTTAGCATCCTTAGGATCGACAAAACCTTTCTGATTGTATCACATACAACCTTTCCTCAAGAACATCGTCGAGGAAACAATGTTTTGACATCCTATCTGCAAGATTTCATAAATAATGCAGTAATCGCTAATATAATTCCAACAGACTCTTAGCATCGCTACGAGTGAGCTCATCGTAGTCAACTCCTTGAACTTGTCGGAAAACATCTTAACGACAAGTCGAGCTTTCTTAATGGTGACATTTACCATCATTGTCCGTCTTCCTTTTAAAATCCATCTGCACTCAACAGCCTTATGACCATCGAGCTATTCTGTCGGAATCCGGGCCCACCATCGCTTCTCCATAGCTCGTAGGTTCATTGTTGTCTAGCAACATGACTTCCAAGACAGGATTATTGTACCACTCTGAAGTAGTACGTATCCTTGTCACCCTACGAGGTTCGGTAGTGACTTGATCCGAAACTTCATGATCACTATCATAAGCTTCCACTTCAATTGGTGTAGGTGCCACAGGAACAACTTCCTGTGCCCTGCTACACACTTGTTGAAGTGACGGTTCAATAACCTCATCAAGTCTCCACCATCCTCCCACTCAATTCTTTCGAGAGAAACTTTTCCTCGAGAAAGGACCCGATTCTAGAAACAATCCCTTATTGCTTTTGGATCTGAGATAGGAGGTATACCCAACTGTTTTGGGTGTCCTATCAAGATGTATTTATCCGCTTTGGGTTCGAGCTTATCAGCCTGAAACTTTTTCACATAAGCGTCGCAGCCCCAAACTTTTAAGAAACGACAACTTAGGTTTCTTTAAACCATAATTCAAACGGTGTCGTCTCAACGGAATTACGTGGTGCCCTATTTAAAGTGAATGTGGTTGTCTCTAATGCCTAACCCATGAACAATAGTGGTAATTGAATAAGAGACATCATGGTACGCACCATATCCAATAGGGTGCAACTATGATGTTCGGACACACCATCACACTATGGTGTTCCAGGCGGTATTAATTGCGAAACAATTTCCACAATGTCTTAATTGTGTGCCAAAACTCGTAACTCAGATATTCATCTCTATGATCATATCATAGACATTTTATCCTCTTGTCACAATGATCTTCTACTTCACTCTGAAATTACTTGAACAATTCAATAATTCAGACTTGTGTTTCATCAAGTAAATATTCTCAACATCTACTCGAATCATCTGTGAAGTAAGAACATAACGATATTCACTGCATGCCTCAGCACTCATTGGACTGCACACATCAAAATGTGTTACTTCCAACAAGTTGCTATCTTGTTCCATCTTACTGAAAACGAGGCTTTTCAGTCATATTGCCCATGTGGTATGATTTGCATATCTCAAGTGATTCAAAATCAAGTGAGTCCAAACGGTCCATTTGCATGGAGTTTCTTCATGCATATACACCAATAGACATGGTTCGCATGTCTCAAACCTTTCAAAAACGAGTGAGCCCAAAGATCCATCAACATGGAGCTTCTTCATGCGTTTTATACCAATATGACTTATATGGCAGTGCCACAAGTCAGTGGTACTATCTTATATCTTTTGGCATGAAAATGTGTATCACTACGATCGAGATTCAATAAACCATTCATTTCAGGTGTAAGACCATTGAAGGTATTATTCAAGTAAACAGAGTAACCATTATTCTCCTTAAATGAATAACCGTATTGCGATAGACATAATCCAATCATGTCTATGCTCAACGCAAACACCAATCTCGATGGTAGAGAGAGCGAGTGATGTTTGATCATATCAACATTGGAAACACTTCCAACACATATCGTCAGCTCACCTTTAGCTAGTCTCCGTTTATTCCGTAGCTTTTATTTCGAGTTACTAACACTTAGCAACCGAACCGGTATCTAATACCCTGGTGCTACTAGGAGTACTAGTAAAGTACACATTAACATAATGTATATCCAATATACTTCTATCGACCTTGCCAGCCTTCTCATTTACCAAGTATCTAGGGTAATTCCGCTCTAGTGACTATTCCCCTTATCACAGAAGCACTTCGTCTCGGGTTTGGGTTCAACCTTGGGTTTCTTCACTAGAGCAGCAGCTGAATTGCCGTTTCATGAAGTATCCCTTCTTGCCCTTGCCCTTCTTAAAACTAGTGGTTTCACTAACCATCAACAATTGATGCTCCTTCTTGATTTCTACTTTCGCGGTGTCAAACATCGCAAGTATTTCAAGGATCATCATATATGTCCCTGATATATCATAGTTCATCACGAAGCTCTAGCAGCTTGGTGGTAATGACTTTGGAGAACCATCACTATTTCATCTGGAAGATCAACTCCCACTCGATTCAAGCGATTGTTGTACTCACACAATCTGAGCACAAGCACAACAATTGAGCTTTTTTTTCCTTAGTTTGCAGGTTAAGAAAATCGTCGGAGGTCTTATACCTCTTGACGTGGGCACGAGCCTGAAATTCCAATTTCAGCCCTCAAAACATCTCATATGTTTCGTGACGTTTCAAAAACGTCTTTGGTGCCTCAACTCTAAACCGTTTAACTGAACTATCATGTAGTTATCAAAACGTGTATGTCAGATGTTCGCAACATCCACACAACGTTCGAGGTTTAGCACACTGAGCGGTGCATTAAGGACATAAGCCTTCTAAGAAGCAATGAGGACAATCCTCAGTCTACGGACCTAGTCCGCATAATTGCTACTTTCAACTTTCAACTAATTTTTCTCTAGGAATATATCTAAACAGTAGAACTATAGCATGAGCTACGACATAATTTGCAAAATCCTTTTGACTATGTTCAGGATAATTAAGTTCATCTTATGAACTCCCACTCAGATAGACATCCCTCTAGTCATCTAAGTGATTACATGATCCGAGTCAAACTAGGCCGTGTCCGATCATCACGTGAGACGGACTAGTCATCATCGGTGAACATCTTCATGTTGATCGTATCTTCTATATGACTCATGCTCGACCTTTCGGTCTCCGTGTTCCGAGGCCATGTCTGCACATGCTAGGCTCGTCAAGTTAACCCTAAGTGTTTTCGCTGTGTAAAACTGTCTTACACCCGTTGTATGTGAACGTAAGAATCTATCACACCCGATCATCACGTGGTGCTTCGAAACGACGAACTGTAGCAACGGTGCACAGTTAGGGGAGAACACTTCTTGAAATTTTTGTAAGGGATCATCTTATTTACTACTGTCGTCCTAAGTAAACAAGATGCATAAACATGATAAACATCACATGCAATCAAATAGTGACATGATATGGCCAATATCATTTTGCTCCTTTTGATCTCCATCTTCGGGGCTCCATGATCATCACCGTCACCAGCATGACACCATGATCTCCATCATCATGATTTCCATCATCGTGTCTCCATGAAGTTGTCACGTCATCTATTACTTCTACTACTACAGCTAACGGTTAGCAATAAAGTAAAGTAATTACATGACGTTTATGTTGACACGCAGGTCATACAAAAATAAAGACAACTCCTATGGCTCCTGCCGGTTGTCATACTCATCGACATGCAAGTCGTGATTCCTATTACAAGAACATGATCAATCTCATACATCACATATATCATTCTTATCACATCCTTTTTGGCCATATCACATCACATAGCATAGCCTGCAAAAACAAGTTAGACGTCCTCTAATTGTTGTTTGCATGTTTTACGTGGCTGCTATGGGTTTCTAGCAAGAACGTTTCTTACCTACGCAAGAACCACAACGTGATATGCCAATTGCTATTTACCCTTCATAAGGACCCTTTTCATCGAATCCGATCCGACTAAAGTGGGAGAGACAGACACCCGCCAGCCACCTTATGCAACTAGTGCATGTTTGTCGGTGGAACCGGTCTCACGTAAGAGTACGTGTAAGGTCGGTCCGGGCCGCTTCATCCCACGATGCCGCCGAATCAAGATAAGACTAGTAACGGCAAGCATATTGAACAAAATCAACGCCCACAACTACTTTGTGTTCTACTCGTGCATAGTAACTACGCATAGACCTCGCTCTGATCCCACTGTCGGGGAACGTAGCATAAATTCAAAATTTTCCTACGTGTCACCAAGATCTATCTATGGAGAAACCAGCAACGAGGGGAAGGAGAGTGCATCTACATACCCTTGTAGATCGCTAAGCGGAAGCGTTCAAGTGAACGGGGTTGATGGAGTCGTACTCGTCGTGATTCAAATCACCGATGATCCTAGCGCCGAACGGACGGCACCTCCGCGTTCAACACACGTACGGAACGGAGACGTCTCCCATGCCTTGATCCAGCAAGGAGGAGGGAGAGGTTGATGGAGATCCAGCAGCACGATGGCGTGGTGGAAGTAGCGGGATTCCAACAGGGCTTTGATAAGCGCTGCGGGAGGAGGGAGATGTGTCACGGGAGGGAGAGGGAGGCGCCAGGCCTTAGGTATGATTGCTCCTCCTTTTCCCCACTATATATAGGGCCAAGGGAGAGGGGGAGGGCGCAGCCTTGCCCCTTCCTCCAAGGAAGGGTGCGGCCAAGGGAGGGGAGGAGTCCATCCTCCCCAAGGCACCTCGGAGGTGCCTTCCCCTTTTAGGACTCTCCCCTTTTTCTCTTCTCTTGGCGCATGGGCCTCTTGGGGCTGGTGCCCTTGGCCCATGTAGGCCAAGGCGCACCCCCTACAGCCCATGTGGCCCCCCGGGGCAGGTGGCCCCACCCGGTGGACCCCCGGGACCCTTCCGGTGGTCCCGGTACAATACCGATGACCCCGAAACTTGTCCCGATGGCCGAAATAGCACTTCCTATATATAATTCTTTACCTCCGGACCATTCCGGAACTCCTCGTGACGTCCGGGATCTCATCCGGGACTCCGAACAACTTTCGGGTTACCGCATACTAATATCTCTATAACCCTAGCGTCACCGAACCTTAAGTGTGTAGACCCTACGGGTTCGGGAGACATGCAGACATGACCGAGACGTTCTCCGGTCAATAACCAACAGCGGGATCTGGATACCCATGTTGGCTCCCACATGTTCCACAATGATCTCATTGGATGAACCACGATGTCAAGGACTTAATCAATCCCGTATTCAATTCCCTTTGTCTATCGGTATGTTACTTGCCCGAGATTCGATCGTCGGTATCCAATACCTTGTTCAATCTCGTTACTGGCAAGTCTCTTTACTCGTTCCGTAACACATCATCCCGTGATCAACTCCTTGGTCACATTGCGCATATGATGATGTCCTACCGAGTGGGCCCAGAGATACCTCTCCGTTTACACGGAGTGACAAATCCCAATCTCGATCCGCATAAAACAATAGATACTTTCGGAGATACCTGTAGTGCACCTTTATAGTCACCCAGTTACGTTGTGACGTTTGATACACCCAAAGCACTCCTACGGTATCCAGGAGTTACACGCTCTCATGGTCGAAGGAAGAGATACTTGACATTTGAAAAGCTTTAGCATACGAACTACACGATCTAGTGCTATGCTTAGGATTGGGTCTCGTCCATCACATCATTCTTCTAATGAAGTGATCCCGTTATCAATGACATCTAATGTCCATGGTCAGGAAACCGTAACCATCTATTGATCAACGAGCTAGTTAACTAGAGGCTTACTAGGGACAGATTGTGGTCTATGTATTCACACGTGTATTACGATTTCCGGATAATACAGTTATAGCATGAATAAAAGACTATTATCATGAACAAAGAAATATAATAATAACACTTTTATTATTGCCTCTAGGGCATATTTCCAACAATGTCTACTACGCAACCTTTCGTCATGTATACTCGTGTTGGGCCTCCAAGAGTAGAGTTTTGTAGGAAAGTAGCAATTTTCCCTCAAGTGGATGACCTAAGGTTTATAAATCCGTGGGAGGCATAGGATGAGTATGGTCTCTCTCAAACAACCCTGCAACCAAATAACAAAGAGTCTCTTGTGTCCCAACACACCCAATACAATGGTAAATGGTATAGGTGCACTAGTTCGGCGAAGAGATGGTGATACAAGTGTAATATGGATAGTAGATATAGGTTTTTGTAATCTGAAAATATAAAACAGCAAGGTAACTAGTAACAAAAGTGAGCAAAACGGTATTGCAATGCTTGAAAACAAGGCATAGGGTTCATACTTTCAATAGTGCAAAGTCTCTCAACAATGATAACATAATTTAATCATATGGCAATCCCTCAACGTGCAACAAAGAGTCACTCCAAAGTTTCTATCGTGGAGAACATAAGATGAAATTGCTTGTAGAGTACTAAACCACCTCAAAATTACTCTTTCTGGTCAATATTTTGAGCTATTCCTATAAGTGTCACAAACAGCCCTAGAGTTCAGACTAAAATAACACCATACTCTACACATCAATCAACCCTAATGTCACCTAGATACTCCAATTTTACCACAAGTATCCGTGGGTCAATTATACGACATGCATCAAACAACTTCAGATTCATAATATTCAATCCAACACAAAGAACCTCAAAGAGTGCCCCAAGATTTCTACCGGAGAAACAAGGATGAAAATGTGCGTCAATCCCTATGCATAGATTACCCCAATGTCACCTCGGGGATCCGCGAGTTTAGTGCCAAAACATACATCAAGTGAATCAATAGAACACCCCATTTTCAACACAGGTATCCCACGAAAGACATACATCAAGTGTTCTCAAATCCATAAAAGTATTCAATACGATAATAGTGAATCCTCAAAGGTAAAACTCAATTCATCACAAGAACATAGGGAGGGAGAAACACCATATGATCCAACTATAGTAACAAAGCTCGTGGTACATCAAGATCATGCTAAATCAAGAACACGAGAGAGAGAGAGAGAGAGAGAGAGAGAGAGAGATCAAACACATAACTACTAGTACATACCCTCAGCCCCGAGGGTGAACTACTCCCTCCTCATCATGGTGGCCGCCGGGATGATGAAAATGGCCTCCGGTGATGATTTCCCCCTCCGGCGGGTGCCGGAACAGGGTCTCGATTGGTTTTTTGTGGCTACAAAGGCTTGCAGCGGCGAAACTTCTCATCTAGGGTTTTTTCTAGGGGTTTTGGTATTTATAGGAATTTTAGCGTCGGTCTCACGTCAAGGGGGTGCCCAAGGGGCCCACAAGCCGGGGGCGCCCCCTAGGCTAGTGGCCTCCTTGGTCACTTCGTCACCCAACTCTGGTTCTTCGGGGTCTCTTTTGGTCCATAAAAAATCATAGTAAATTTTTAACCCATTTCGAGAACTTCTATTTCTGCACAAAAAACGACACCACGGTAGTTCTGCTGAAAACAGCGTCAGTCCGGCTTAGTTCTAATCAAATCATACCAAAACCATATAAAATTCTTGTAAACATGGCATGAATACTTCATAAATTATGAATACATTGGAGATGTATCAGTACTCCTGCAGCACACCACCAAATGTGGTCCTATCAAAATAACAGTCGACTGAAAATAAATAGGTTAGTTGATTTTTCTATGAACCGTCCGATCTACAAGGAACGAGCAGTTGTGCTTTGTCTACCTCCCACCAGTCACTATTGATGATCTTTCTCGAACCGACAACGACCACCGGCAGACCCTTACCTCCGTTGCCCCGCCATCCCCTCGACCTCACACCACCGCCATGCTTGGCACTGCCCCCAGCCATCCCTTTAAGCCCGCCCGACCTCCAAATCGGGCGCCAGCAGCTCCTAGGCCCCACACACCCCTCAGATAAACACCAAGGCGTTGTTTCCCTATGTAACAGGTGAACTAGCGCCTGTTACGCTGGGGAATGCTTCCTTTAATTGGAATCAACTGACCAGGAATTGAAATCCAGGGGGCGACGGACCTCTAGCTAAGGTGAAATAGTATATGAGGAGAAACCTTGTGCATCACGAATTACTAGGAACATCTAGTATCAGGAAGAAGGTGCAGTAAGAAGTGGAAACTAGTGTCTTCTGTGGGATGAATACCGTGCAAACAGACACGTAAGATTTGCACGAATAAGGGAAGAGGAGTACCCGTTTCAGTTGCCAGTGCTGTGTCATCCTGATTTCGCGTTGATGTTCTTCGTTTTAGCGGGGGACACAATGTTGTGAAGGATGGTGGATCCTTGGATGAACCCATGGCCAAATTGTTGACTGTGTTGCGGTGGCTGTCTGTCGGTGGAGGGGAAGCAGATCCGAGGCGGCGAAGGACGACATAACGGGAATAGCTCTTGTGTGGTGGAAGGTGGTGACGTTGGAGCGGCAACAGTGAGGCGCAGGACGACGTGGTTGAATTGGCTCGGGTATGGCGCACATTGGCATCCTGGAGGCAGCTCGGCCTCCGCTTCAACTACTAGCTATGGAGGGCATTGGGGTTATGGTGGACGATGACGTCGGGGTTGCATTGGGTTGGTCTAAACCTTTGGACGTCGGGCCGATAGGTTTCACGGGTTGGAGTTATAAAAGTAATTTCCTTCCACCAAACATTGGTCTCATGTAGTGTCGGGTGAGTAGAGGCTCTTTTGGCATTTCGTTCGAAATTTTGAAACAAACACATTCACGTTTAGAGTACTCTTGAACTTTGCGGATTGACCTAAATAGACAACGTTAATTTGACCTTGTATGTTTGAATACCTCATTAAATTATGCGCTTCTTTTTGAAATTTTAACTCTTGAAAATCCTATAACTACGATTATTTTGGAATGGAGGAGGTACATGACTATATATGCTATTATGTACAAAAGCAGAGCAAAGATTGGTGCCCCCTTAATTTAGGAATGATTTACAAATGCCACGATCTTGAATTCAAATAATTAAATGGACTTCATGTTGAATTTGAATTTTTAAATCACCTTAAGTTGAATTCAACTATACGCTAGTTCCTAGCTAGCTATTTAGAATGTTCATTGTGTAACTTTTGTATGTATAATGTGCTTTACACACACAACATGAACTATACTCACGCTTATATTCTAGTTGCTAAAGCGATGCATTCTCTGGACTTCAGAATACTGACTCTATGGATCAATTATGTCGAACAATAACATAGACACGCTCAAATTCGATAGAATATAGATGTCTGATGTATCAATGACCGTTCTTTAGGCGAATTGCAAATATCATGGTCCCATCCTAATATTTGGATACAATTTATATTTTTAATGAATGTGTTCATCAGTCTTTTACGTGTAGATTCACTCTCCATAGGCCCCTCCCACACACGCGCTAACTTTCTCTCTCACACATACGCGCACACAGTGTATATCCATCGGGGGTCTCTCACACATGCTCACACACTCTCGTCCGAGGTGTCTTTCTCGCACACATACTCTCGATATCACCCTCCCTCTCTCTCGCAACCATTTATGACTATTTTCACTAACCTTTGTCACAAGCACTCTTCCTCTCACACGCATACGCACGCACGATCCCCATTGACCCTTTCTCTCATAGACCTGCCCACGTGTCTCCCGCACACACATTATCTTTAGGCCTATCTCGCATGCATTGTCTCCACCTCTCTTCCTAATTGACGAATATGATTCCAACAAAGAATTTTGTAAGATGCCCCTTAAAGTTAAGTTGGATGAATGGTAATATCAGAGACAAGGGGTTACCTTTGTTCGGGGACCTATGGTAACAAATCCTAGCCGGCTTTGTCACTGGACACAGAGTCCTTCACGCCCCTGGTATCTTTGTCTTGTACGACTAGTCCTCCATCGGTCTCCCTGAAATGCGTCACAGGCCGACCAATGTGGTGCAGTACGGAACCGACCCAAGGGCCTCACCTCGACCCACAGGACCTCACGCGATGACACACCCTCTACCCCTATCAAGTACCTATGCATAAACCTCAACATTTATATCAAGTACATATGCATAAACTTTCATCTCCTTGTGTTTACATTATTTTCCTTTTGCCTCTCGTTTTCATCTCCCCCACTTCTAAAAAGTCTTACAAAAATGCAAAAATATTTTGCGTTCGCCTTTTTCGTGTTTGCTCGCTTTATCATTATGGCTAGTTCTTCTCTTGTCTTGTGTACCCCCGAAAATGAAGTTCTAAATTTTAAACAAAGGGGAGGAGAGAATTTAAAAGATGCTTGGAATAGGATTTGCGATGCTCACAATAAATCAACTTGTAAGCGATCCACTACCATTCTTCTTCGCAATTTTTATATGGGTGTCACTACTTGGTATAGGTTTGTGCTTGCCACTATTATCGGAGGGAAATTCTTCATGTGTCCCTCTATGGATGCTTTCAATGCGATGGGAAATTTAGTGGGAAAACCACCTATCACTATTAATGAAACAGTCGTAACTTTGGAACACATTATGCAAAGGCTAGATGCTATCGAAAATAAAATGCCTACCGAGCATATAGAAAATTTGCATAAAAAGATTCATAATCAAGTTACCCAACTTGGATTACAGGTAGGGATTACTCTTAAAATGCTAAAAGAGAAAGAACCAATAATTAACGAAAGGGTGGAACAAAGTCCTGGTAGGATTGACAAGTTGGAAGAGATTATCAATAATTTGGGTTCCGCTTTTTCTTCCATTAAAACTATTGAAAAGATGCCTCCTAGCAAGAATTGCAAATTTATATATATCTTCCTAAAAGCAAAGGTGCTGCATATGGCAATAACAACGAAGATCTTAAAATGATTAGTGTTCACCCCAATTTTGTTGATTCAATAAGGGAGCCTCTATATGAAGATCGGTTTCTCGATTTTGTTCCTAGGCGTGTGTTACTTAAAAATATGCATGCTAAAACTCTAGGAATTATGGGCGCATGATTGAGGAGTTAGAAACAAAGGATGAAAACACTTGAAACTATGCAATATGCCTAGCTAGGGGCGTGAAACAATAGTGCTAGTTGGGAGGCAACCCAATATTTATCTTATTTTTTCTTGATTTTTTCCGTTTTCCAATAATCACACATTGATGCCTTTGTTTAGGATGTGTTTTTGTGTTTTAGTTAGTGTTTGTGCCAAGTAAAGCCTTTCCAATGATTTGGTTGATAGTTGATTCAATTCTATGCAGAAACAGAAACTTTCGCATCCCGTAGCAGAATTCTCTGCAATTGCTGAAGTGTGCACAATTTTTCAAATTCCTACACGCAACTGATATAAAAATTTCCCATGTTGTCCTAATTTTTCAGAATTTGCATAGTTACAGAAGTATGACTATAAATTATGTCTTTACAGATTGTTCTGTTTTTGACAGATTCTGTTTTCATTGTGTTGTGTGCTTGTTTTGATGAATCTATGGATTGTATCGGGGGGTATAAGCCATGGTGAAGTTAGAATAAAGTAGATATAATGAAATAATAAAACATGAATGGGTTTTCAACAGTACTTAAAGTAAGGATTAGTTCTGTTATGCTAACGGATCTCACGAGGTTTTGTTGAGTTTTGTGTGATTGTAGTTTTCAAGTTTTGGGTGAGATCACGATGGATGAAGGAATAAGGAGTGGCAAATGCCTAAGCTTGGGGATGCCCGAGGCACCCAAAAGTAATATTCAAGGACTTCCAAGCAACTAAGCTTGGGGATGCCCCTGAATTCACCCCCTCTTTCTTCTAACGACCATCGATAATTTTACTTGGAGCTATATTTTTATTCGTCACATATCATGAGTTTTGCTTGGAGCGTCTTGTACTATATGAGTCTTTGCTTTGTTTTCTTTTTAGTCTGTCACAATCATCCTTGCTGAACACACTTGTTTGAGAGAGCCACACACTTATCATGATTTGTTAGAATACTCTATGTGCTTCACTTAAATCTTTTGAGCTAGGCAGTTGCTCTAGTACTTCACTTATATATTTTTTAGCACGGTGGTGATTAAATTTTGAAGAAATACTCTCATGCTTCACTTATATTATTTTAAGAGTTGATGTGATTAAATTTTGAAGAAATACTATCATGCTTCACTTATATCATTTTGAGAGTTAACATGATTAAATTTTGAAGAAACACTCTCATGCTTCACTTATATCATTTTGAGAGTTAATAAGATTAAATTTCGAAGAAACACTCTCATGCTTTGGTTATATCTTTTTGGGAGTTGATAATAGTAATAGTAATTTGCACAGGATATGAATTTGGTCCCAATATGACGAATATCCAAGAGGGATATAATAAAAACTTACATATAGATCATTAGATGTGATAAGCTTGATTCCTTGCAATAGTTTTGCGATATGAAGATGATAATATGTGAGTTATGCTAGTGAGTAATTGTGCTTTAGTAAGAATATTGGTGTTAACGTTTGTGATTCCCTATGCATGCACGTAAAGTCAATAGTTATGCAACGAAGTTACATCCTACTTATGGTGCATTATTCAGTGTTAGTTCTGTCCAATGCATGTTTATGACTATTTTGGTTTTTTGGTGAGTCGCTTCTCAATCTATTTGCTAGCCTCCACTTGTACAAAGCGGAAATACTGCTTATGCATCCAATTCCTTAAACTTAAAGTTGTGCCAAATGAGTCCACCATATCTACCTATATGCGGTATTTCCATGTCGTTCCAAGTAAATTTGCACGTGCCAACTCTAATTTTTCAAAATTAATTTCTGTTTTGTGTGTCCGTACCGCTCATGAAGCCGCAGGGGGCAGCCAATATTTTTCATGCTAGGTATTTTATTCTCACGATGTGTGTTTATTCGCTTGTCATTGAACGAGAGTGTGGCAGGTAATAGGGGTGCCTAGTCCCAAAATGAAAATAAATAAGTCAATAAATCAATAAATAACAACAACAACAACAACAACAACAACAACAACAACAACAACAACAACAACAACAACAACAACAACAACAACAACAACAACAACAACAACAACAACAACAACAACAACAACAACAACAACAACAACAAAAACAACAACAACAACAACAACAACAACAAATTCCTTGGAAAGTGTTGGTATGGAAGGCATTTGTGGATACGACTAGTCATGGATTGTGTAAGAATGGTGGAAAGGAAATAAATTTTATTTTTGTTTAATCGCCTATGATTTGTCTAGCATGGAAGATATTGGGAGTTCTCAGTCGTTTTCGTTGACAGGAAAAGCATTGTGACGCCCGGATAATTAGGCTACAGTAATCCCGCGTTAACGATGCCACGTCACCTCGGTTACTGTTGCTAACCTCACCTTAGTTCGAAACCGATTCAAATTCAAATTCAAAATCAATCAAACAATAAAAGTTTTCAAATGTTAAAACTAAAATGTTCAAAGTGATCCAACTAATGCATAGGTAATTATGGTGGAGAAACCACGCTTTTATAAAATGTTTAAATACTCTAAAATGATTTAAACAGTAGCAAAAACGGTTATATTAATGCCTTTGGTATTTTATAAATTGCTAAACTATTTTAATTCGGGGTAAAACTTTTTACGACAGTGGGTTATTCTGGAACACTATTTTAGGGGCTATTGTAATATGTTACTGAACTAAAATTAATGTGTAACTAAAAGAAAAACAGAAAAGAAAAGAACACAAAAAAATGAAAATAAGAAGAAGACCTAAACTACTGAACCTTTGGCCCATCTAGCCAAATAGCTGGCCCAGCCCATCCCAGGCGCCTCCCCCTTCCTCTGTTCACCAGAGGGGGGTCGTGGCGACCATCCAGGCCGCCATGGCCATCAGAGGCGCCGTGGAGGCCATCCCACGGCTTCTCTGGGGATAAGGAGCCCCCTCCCCCGAACCCTTGCAGCCCCAGGACCTTTTCCCCTCTCCTCCTCGCGCTGCTGCTTCCTCTCCCTCGCGTGGCCGCCTCTGCCGCCGCCATTGCCTCGCTGCCCCGTAGCCACCGAGATCCTCGCGCCGCCGGATCATGACCTGAAGGACCACCGTCGTCTTCTGCATCTACTACGAGCATCAGCTCAACCGGGGCCGCTCTGCATCATCGCCATCGCCCCGTCTACTCCGGTTGTCGCCGCCACTGCTCGACGCCGATTCGCGCCGCCCCGACTAGCCCCAGCTTCCCCGAGCTCATCCCCGGCCTCTCAATGAGCTCTTCCTCCATTCCCCACTGTTTTCCTCCTCGATTCGTCGACGTAGCCATCTCCCGCATCCTCCCGTGGCCGCGCTCGGAGCTCTGCTCCCTCGTGCGCCTGCGCACGCTCGCGCTCACCCCGCGCCGGCTGCGCCTCGTAGGCCTCCCGACGGCGCCACGGCCGCGCCCCAGCGCGCGCCCGGCCGCCTGTGCGTGTCCTCGTCCCGCTGCTGCTCCTGTCGCGCGCGCCGGTGTGCCATGGCCTCACCCCGCTGCTGTTGCTGTTGTTGCCGCCGCATTGCTGCTCCTGCTACTTCTCCGCTTGCGGCTCCTCCCGTGCAAATGCTTAGCCACTAGCTGTGCTACTCTGCCTGATGTGCTGCTGCTGCCTCTGCCTGGTACTGCGTCGCTTCCGCTGCTTGTAGTTGCTACCGCCGCTAGCGTTGCTTTGCTGATGCTTCCTGCATGCTGCATGCTGCTTCTCCCGATAGCTGCTGCTCTGCACTTGCCGTGTCGTTGCTTCTGCTGCCATAGCTATTGCTGCTGTTGGTTGAGGCCGCAAGCACATTCAGGCCTCATGTGCCGAGGCCAAGGCCTAGTGCCTTTGCACATGGCCGTGTGGTGGCCGGCTTGTTAGTTTAGTCTGGTTAGACTAATTAGTGATTAAGTATAGCCAAATGACATGTGGACCCTGCTGATAATTAAAGGTTAAAACAAATAAGAATATATAAGCATATGACATGTTGGACCCACTTCTGCTGTTCACATGTTGACCAGTCAAATGTTGACTGAGTCAACCCAGCCACTGGACCCACTTGTAAGCCATTGTAGCTAAGCTGCTGCTGTGTGCACTTAGCAATTTCCTTTTAGAATCGAATTAAAACACATTCTAAAATGCAATAAACTTTGTTAATTCGTAGAAAATAATCCGCAACTCAGATGAAAATACTTTGTACATGAAAGTTGCTCAGAACGACGAGACGAATCCGAATACGCAGTCCGTTCGTTCACCACACATCCCTAGCGCAAACCTGCAACCTTACCCCTCCGGTCCGTTTGTTTGAAAACGCGAAACACTGGGAATACTTTCCCGGATGTTTCCCCCCTTCACCGGTATCGCCTACTACCCCTAACCCCGTGTATTGCCATGTTATGCTTTGTGTTGCTTTGATTGCTCTATTA